>NC_142600.1:32437396-32592175 GCF_041222555.1 Hakea prostrata
AATCCACAACTTTGGGCACACTCATTAAGCTTTTTCCATGAATCCCTAACCAAGCCTTCTATGTGTTGTCTTGCTTCTCCCTCTAAAACACCTTTCTCCTTCATGTAACACTGTATTGATTTGGGCACATCGCCCCTGTCCATCTCAGCCTTCATTTTCCAGCCACATATATAAACACAACTTTAATAAAATGTTGGAGATTAAGGAACTCTCTATTCTTATATAACAAGGGAAAATGTTAGGTATGCTAGCGATATAACATATGCTAGCACTAAATACATCTTTCTTCCTTTATATTTTTTGAGGCTAGACTCATTCGAAAAAAGGGAAGAGGGAGATAAAAACACAGTGTGTGTAGGATCAAGCACTTTCCGTTGCTCCAAAAGGCCGGACCTGTGGATACGGTGACACTAATATTTCCTTATACTGTAACTAGCAAGCACCCCAGTTCGAGCTTGGAATTGGGCGGACCTAGGGCAACCTCAGCATAGCCTAGCGAGGTCCCAACAATCTCCCCCAGATCCGAAGCAAGATTTTTTGGATAACTGAACATTAGCATAGCCTGTGCAAGGCCCTAAAATCCTCCAAAAATCCCCCCAAACACACCATCAGCCTAGCTCTAATACCACTTGTAAGATTAAGCACTTGCCGTTGCTCCAAAAGTCCAAACCTATGGATACAATGCCACTAATATTTTCTTATACCGTAGCCAGCAAGCACCTCGGTTCGAGCCTAGATCTGGGCGGACCTAGGGTAATCTCAGCATAGCCTAGCGAGGTCCCAACACATAGAGAGCATTATCATTATCGAGTGAATCGAAAGTAATTATATATACACGCATATAAAAACATACCTCGGAAGTTCCAAGGTCATTGGTTAGTCGGGTTATGATAGAAGCCCAATAAAATAAATCACTGGAGCCATGGATCAGGCAATCAAGAGTCTCATCAGCTGGTGGGATGCTACGGCATTCCAGTTGCAAGATACAGCCATGGACCATGGTTATAGGACCACCCACTGTTATCCATGCATTACCCAAGTATTCTTCCAATCCTGGTGTGTACCCCTTATGAAACCATCTTGCTTCCACCAAGTATCCTCTGCAAAGTCTTGCCCACTAATATGACCATGAAATTCATTAAAGCTCTCTTTGTTTTTGCCAAAAAATATGGATCAAATAAATTTTCTTGTAAAGTAATAAACTCCCTTTGTTATGTAGGGTAAAATTGAATCACGACCACAACTTTAGATCTAGACCGTAGGCAGCTCAGTGCTGCACAATTAATTGTGCAGCACTGAAGCAAAATTATTAAAAGAGGATGAATAGAAGGGGAAAGGAAATAACCTCTTCCGTCATGTAGGGTAAGATATTCGAGCCAAGATCCCCTCGTGCATCATAAACAATTCCATTTCCAAAATTGAGGAGTGCGATGTAGCATAACTTCATGTAGTTGGGAAGATCTTCTATGTTTTTGATATCCCACTTGGCAACATCTCAAATTGATTTTAAACCAAGATAATTAGGCAACTAACTATTAATTAGAATGTAAATGTACCTTGCAATGAAGTCTTCTCTAAATTTTACCTTTCAATCGCGTTCGTGAAGAGTTCAAGTTCATCGAGTGATCCATATACATCATAAATGTCATCAATTACTGTTAGTATTGAGATTAATTTGGTGAGCTCTCTTCTACATTTGGAGAATCCAGGTTCATAGATTATCCCAACTGCCCACATGAAATTCTCCACCAGTCGGTCCCTTGCAAAGCAAAGCTTTTTTTCTAATGCCAATTCTCTCCACCACCTACAATAAAATAAAAAATAAAAAATTAAAAGTTAAAAAATTAAAAAAATTTAAAAACATTTTAAAAATTAATAATAATTATTATTATATAAAAATATTTAAATTATTGTATACTAATAACATTGAATATATATATATATATAAGATCTGAGGTTCATCTGAGTCAGTTTATACACATCTCCATGAGGGTAATTTTTTTATATTGAATTTAAATATATGGGCAGTGATATGCCACTGGTCCCAAAATTAATCCGATTTTCAGTTTAAACATATCGTATTCAAATAGGCTTTTTACTAAAAATCACCTGGAAAGCTCCTGTAATTCCTTTTGGTGTACTGACTGCACAATGTTGAAATCCAGCTTCGCTAGCTCAAGCAATAAGGACAAACTCTTCTTCACATTGATATCCTTCTCATAAGCATTTATGGAGTTTCTAGCTTCTAATCTCACCATTCTCCATTGCAATGGAACTTCTAGTGACAGTCTCACTCTTTCTGTGAGATTACTTCCGGACTTTTCCATCAACAATGACTTGAGACTTGAGACACTGAACTCCATGGCATCCTCTAGTAGAGTTTCTCCATTCACTCCAAGATGTGCAGCTTCATACAAGGACAAGAGTCCCTCAGTTTCATCACTTAACCAGTTCTTGAAGTGTCCATTCTTGTTCTTGAATTCATTGAACACGTCTATAAATTAAAACAGATCATCATTTAGGCTCTTTTTGGTATCAATTCTGATTCTCTATTATGCCTATTTAAAGTAAATAAATACAAGAATTCATTATTGGTAAAGAATGAAAAATGGTTTGGTGAATTTTGTCAAAAATAAATTATGGAATAAAAAAATTGGTATATCAAAATAAAAAATTGTTAGAAAATAATAGCGAGCAAGTGAGAAAAGATCAAAGAAAAAAGTACGATTTTTTGTAGAAGAATTTGTATTGACTATTTTACCTTCATCTTAACTATAAAGTTTTAAGTAAACCTTTGCATAAATGAAGGGAATAAAATTAACCAACGGGGGTTGGTCCAAGTGGTAAGCAGCTTGGTTCGCTTAAGCAAGGTTCGGGTATCGAATCATTGTGGATGCAAAAAATCCCCGCTGGGAGACTCACCCACCACAGCCAGGTGTGCGACGCGGGTCGAACCACCAATTTATAAATCGGGGTTGGCAAACCAAAAAAAAAAAGAAGGGAATAAAATTCTGATCATAATTCATAATTTTGGAAGCTTTTCTATTATTTTAAATAAAAACAAAACTGATCATGGATGCCAAACAAACAATTTAAGTATCTCCATTATCAACCAAAAATAATAATAATTAATAAATAAATATCCGTGTTCGTGATCTAGTAGTGAAGATGCAATTTTATTTCTTTATATGTGCAGATCACCTGAACTGATCTGATAACCATGTTGTCGAAGAAGTCGAAACTTTAAGGCAGCAGAGTAAAGATCATCATCATCAATGCCCTCCCAATAACCCAGATGATGAAGACTAAGGGACTCTTTGATCATCTCCTCAAAGTGGTAAGCCACTCCCAGGCGTTGAATCAAATCGATGAGTTTCAACTGAAGCAATGGATCTTGATTGGTAGACTGTATAAGTAGCTTCACCTCTTTCTTGAGCTCCTCTAGGCGAACATAGGAGAGCTCATTCTGCATTAATCCAGACAAGCAAGGGATGAGAGTTTGATACAAGCAATAAAATATAGTAGGTGATCGAAGTGTAGGAATTCAAAAGGGATGAGATTCACAACCGTGTAAGGATTCTTCAGAGTCTGAATGAATTGGTGATCCCAAATGGTAGGATGATAATGGGCCGATCGGCGTTCATGACACTCTTGTGATGCCGACGACTGCACCACCGTCGATGACCACCGTGAGCAGCGTGTGTAGGAGATCGTTGGTTGATACACGTTGCTGCTGCCTCTGTTTTTCAGCCATGAGATAGTTCTGTCGGTAGCCAAAAACGAAGAAGAGAGCTTAGGTATGAAACCCAGTTTCAAGAGTGGCTGAAAGGTAGTTGAAATAGCAGAATGGACCATTTTGATTGATTAGTTGAAGACAACTAATTCGTTTCCAGATTGTTTACAAGACCGTCCTTGAGGATCTAACCGCAAAGCGAGTCTACTTATATAATTGAAGTTTTAAAAAACACGCCAGTTCTTGGAAGCGATCGTGTGGTAGAGAAAGAGATAAGAAAGACCATGCGCTTTTTAAATTTTATGGTTGGCAGAAACCATGCATTAAAAAGATGCTTAAAACCATTAAGAGGAGATAGTAAATTCAATGCATCGATATCTTCTAAATATACTTTTAGTGGTGATCATCACTTTGCGTGTTTCTTGTCCACCAATGTGTGTGTGTTTAGTTTACTTCATTGGTGTCAATATCTTCTAAATATACTTTTAGCGGTCATCATCTCTGTGGTTGTTTCTTGTCCGCCACTGTGCGTGTGTTTTAGTTTACTTCATTTGCGTCAATATCTTCTAAATATACTTTTAGCGGTCATCATCACTGTGCTTGTTTCTTGTTCGTCATTGTGCGTGTGTTTAGTTTACTTCATTCTAGCTATCCTCTCTACTTCTCACTAATCTTTCTGCAATACTCATTATGATCACTACGAAAGGGATTGTTATTCGTGATCATCCCACTGTGCGTGTTTCGATCCCTGGTTGCATAGTGTTTTGCCAACTGGGTGGTTTTCTCGATAGTTCTTCTGCTTTCTAATAAAATATCTATTTACAGTATGGCTATTATCCGATCCCTGGTTGTGTAGTGTTTTGCCAACTGGGTAGTTTTCTCAGTAGTTCTTCTGCTTTCTAATAAAATATCTATTTACCAAAAATATTAAATACATTATATTGAGTAAAGAAAACATTGTCCACAATATTGCACACCAGAGGGAGAGGAAAATTGTTTGGATGGTGTGCAACTAATGCGCAAACAGTTGAGATAGAGATCTCAACCATGATTTCGATTTCGACCATCAATTTCCAAAAAGTGTATTTTCACACTTTTGAGAAACGGACGATCTCAACCCTTAATTTTTATCAATATAAACTTGCTTATTTGATTCTTCATGAAATTTAAAAGAGGTAATTGCTATTATCCCTTCTATTAATTATAAAATTTTATTTTTTATGAAATTACATTCTTCCAAACTTCTAACTATGTTAAGAGGCCATTAAGGTTAAATGTGTATTATTGATTTTGTCTTTTGCTAGAATTATTTATTTTTCTTTTGCTATAACTTAATTACTATTTTATCACCGCTACTTTTCTAATATTACGAACCCAACTTTATATTTTGCCTCAAATTATTGTTGTCCCTTTGCTGGTAAGCTCCATTAGTCAATTGGTGACTTGACATTTTGTACTTTTTTTTTGTTCAACAACGCCTAGATAATCTAAGGTTTGTTACTACTTATTTACCATTTATGTTATCTTATCAGGATTGTACTCTTTGAAATTTAAAATGACTAGAGTATAAGGGTAAATTAGTATTCTATATGGTTTTATAGATGAATATAATATCGTCTTTTAGCTTTTTAATTCTAACCAAAGAAAAAATGAACATTGCACACCTAAATTTAACAATTTTTAAATACCATTAAAAGTGAGACGCATAGTAATTTTATAAATAATAAAATTTAGTTAGTAATTAAGCTATAATATAAAGGGGGTTAATAATTAATCTTATACAAAATTATTGAATAAATTTAAGTTAACAACAGAAAGTATGAGGATGTATAAAAAAAATAATTAGACACTAACTTGATCCTCATCTATGTACATGGCGTTGATATCAGCAAAAATGATACAGGCTCGAATGAATTCAAAAGTAACTTGTTCTCAACTCTTGATCAATGGCATTAGCCAAATAATACTTTGATGAGATATAATGGTTAATGAATAGCTAGGTACCCTTCCACCGGAAAAGATAAAAATAAAAAATAAAAAATAAAAACTAGTTAGATACCGTTATACTATAAAACCAATAATATTGTGAGAAAATTAAAATATATTATTAAATTTTATGGTTGGCAAATACCATGCATTAAAAACATGCTTAAAAGTTAAAACCATTAAGAGTAGACCGTTAATTCCCGATATCTTCTAACCATACTTTTAGAGCATAAAATACATTACATTGGTTAAAAGAAAACATTGTCCACATGGTGATTGCAAACACGAGAGATCTCAACTATGATTTCGATTTGGACCGTCAATTTTCAAAAAATGTATTTTCACACTTTGAGAAACGGACAATCTCGACCCTTGATTTTTTTTATCAACATAAACTTGCTTATTTGATTCTTCATGAAAATTAAAAGAGGTAATTGCTATTGCCCCTTCTATTAAATTATAAAATTTTATTTTCTATGAAATTACATTCTTTCCAAACTTCTAACTATGTTAAGAGGCCATTAAGGTTAAATGTGTATTATTGATTTTGTCTTTTCCTAGAATTATTGATTTTTCTTTTGCTATAACTTAATTACTATTTTATCACCTGTACTTTTCTAATATTACTAACCCAACATTTTATGATCTAAGTACTGGCGTATGTCATGGTAATACCTAGTCCAATGCAAGTCAACTACTAAGTCACATCCACTCGGAGTCGGATATCTCCCTTCCGTGCACTAGACAGTTCGTTCATGTATGATAGCCTCCCTTCCGTGCCTAGGTAGTCCGTTTTGGTAACTCCCTCCCTAGAGTCATTGTACCCTATGGCTCAAACCAACTCAGACTACAGACTCTCAACCCTATTGGTCATCCAAATATAATAAACGAAAAGCTATCATGTCCTCTCACGGTTTGGTTTTCAGTCTTGAGTGCCCATGAGCCCAGGCTTATTATGTGCAACCTTACCAATGAATGAACCCCACAATGTAATTGTGTCCTGTCACTGGTTGATTACCGGTCTTAAGCATCCACCAATCCTCATTGCTGCCATGGGTCACTCGGTCTCAATGCCTCTTCCGGTAGGGTCAAATATGACAAGGTTTTCCCTAGCCAAACTCATCTAGATCATACCTAGGTATGTCATACATTAGTTGGGGAAAGCGTCAAAGGGCACCATAGGAAAGTGTCCCATACCACCTCCACTAATGTCCAAAGATAGAAACACCAAAAGGGCATTTCTCAATCCACACCCACACTTAGTCAATCACAACACATCATGATTCCATAATTAGCACAATAGAGTCCAACTCACAATCACATCATTCATAATCAATAACAATGTAAATCATGTTATGAATAGCCTACTGTAATTACAGAAGTATAACAATATAGAAAAAGCATAACTATAATAGCTAACACATGCATATAGGTCCTAACATATCAAAGCATGTATTTGTGCAAATTGTGAATGAACATACTCGCCTTATAGTCAACTTTGTAAGTCCCCAAGCAAGAGATCAAGGAGCAAGTCCAAATTCACCAAAATAACCCTAAACAAACATGTATAGAACATTAGGAACAAACTCTAATGATCAGAGATGAAACAGAGTTAAAATGGAGAAGAGATGCTATCACAAACACCTTTGGCCGGTTGCCTTGGTCAATTGGATCGACCAAAACTACTGTGTACAAACAGTAACTTCCAACTTTTGTTGGAATCTCTTCGAACAACATCAGAACACTTCAAAATTAATAGAAAAATTCTAAAATGAGATATAGAGACTATCTATGATGATCTAAACATCAAACAATGTCATTGGAATAGAAATCCAATAAATCACCTAATAGGCTTGATCTGCGGATTTATATGGAAACATTAGAATGAATGGGGATTCATTATAATGATAAAAAATCAGTAGATCATGCATAGAAAACAACCTAAGAGTAAGTCTAACGTAGATTAGAATCAAATAACAATAGTAAGGATAGATAATGGTCTCATTCTAAATCAAAACATCGAAATTACATCGTATTGTCTATGGAGAGAGTAGAGTGAATGGGAATTCACTCTAAGTGAGGATCTGAGACTAGGCCATTACAATAGTGTAAGACCCTCACAATCAAAACAAATAGTAGAAAAAGTAGAGATAATAGATAAATGAAGTATATGATCGAATACTAACCTTGTACAAGAAAATCAATGGAGGAACTTCTCTTGGATGCTTGGAATCAACCTTGGGCTTAAGGAGGAGGATCTAGAGTTCTTCTCACATTCTCCAGAGGCTAAGATGCAAAGTGGCGTGATAGAGAGAGAGAGAGAGAGAGAGAGAGAGAGAGAGAGAGAGAGAGAGAGAGAGAGAGAGAGAGGCTTCTGTTTGTGAAATTTAAAAGTAACCGCAAGTGCACGGTATTGTGTAGCTAACAGGTCGATCTCAAGGAGATATACCACTTAGAATTCAACTTCTTAATAGTAATGCGAGAGTGGAATGATTCAATTTTTGTTAACTAATAAACTAAACTAAACTATCCTAATCTATACGTCTAATGCAATCGAATTGAAACGAAAAATAAATTAAACACAATCAATGCATAAATAAAAGACAGGGAAAAAAAATGCGAACAATAAAAATAAAAAGGAAAAAAAAAAAGTAAAATCAATTAGTATGTTAAAGCATTCAGTAAAATTTAGTTCATAGCTAAAATGCAGATGCAACACCACCCGTCACTAGAAGCAGAGGCACGCCTGTAGGCTTGCTCTGGTTATGTGGTCCGAGATGATGATGAATAGACAGAAAGTAAATAACAGAAAGTAAATAACAAAGCAATAAAAGGAAAAGGAAGCCTTAACCAAAGAGAGGCACGACTGTAGGCATCTCTGATCAATGATCCAGGGGAAGGGAGAACAATAAATAATGCTAAAAGTAAATCCTAAATTAAGAATATGGAGGGGTAGATAGAGGCGGGAATAGAGGGAGGAGAGAAGATTAATAAAGAAGGCTACTTACTTGCGAATTGAACAAATGATTCAAATCTCAACCAACCCTAACAACCAGATCTAGATCTAGAATGATCTAAATCTGCAATTGCTAGACCCAGAGAAAAACGAATCTAAAAACTTGAAACTTGAACTTGAATTGCATTACATAAAAAAAAAATTAAACCTAAACATTGAATCTAGAAATTTAAATCTCACAAATGCAAGCAAAGAAAACTAGAGAAAGCCTAAATAAACTGAAGAAAGCAGAAAGACTTCTACTAAGCTCTAGAACACCTTCTCCTTTGATGGAGTATGCTCTCCTTTTATAGAGTTTACATGAGATATGAAGCACGGCTGAATTTGAATAAAACTCAGGGTTTCTATCTGACTTAGCCAATTAGGGTTTTGACGTACTAATCGCGCCAACTTAGAGAGATCAGATGCATAATTCCACCGTTGGATTTGAGGTTTAAGTAGTCATGAAGCTCTCCTCCAAAAATCAGCACGATCGAACATCGGATGACCGTTCGATGAAGGGTTTGATCAAAACTGGACAGAGGCATTCAAAAACGGGATTTTTCCTCTTTTTCTTTCTGAATATAATTCTTTTTCCTCATTTCTTTCTTTAATTAAATCCAAGATAGGAGATAAGATATTGAGGTATGCAAGGACTCTTTTCCATTTGGACTCTCTCAATAATATCTCTGTAGATTTGATTTAAAATCGCAGCCATAGATCAAATTTGCCTTCTTTATCTCTTCAATATTTCGGAGTTGGCCCATAATCACACATCTCTAGCCCATCATGCTCCAGATCAGGCCCATTTTCGCATTTGAGAATTTTTGGACTTCTTGACATGTAAAATTGCATGATTCAAGCCCAAAACTTCAAATATTTGCTTAAATGTTGAAAAGTCCTAAAATCTGCAAAAACAACATAAAACCAAAGGTAACTCCACTCTAAGTGTATAAAATGCATGCTCTATGCCCTAAGATTTCACACATAAATGTGCTCATCAGCTTCAAAACCTAAAACTCCCCAAAATAGACAATTCTGTCCCTGGGCATGCTTTGGTCGATTGGGTCAACCAAAGGGATCAACCAAGACAAAGCCTTAGGTCAAAATTGCTGAATTTGGTTCCCAAAAGCCAAATTCACCACTTGGGTCCTCAACCAACATTAGGAAGGTTCTTACCTAACTTCATAGGACCTTTCGAAGGTGTCAACATTGTACTCAAGGTTCATATTCCAAGTCCATCATCATTTAGGCTACATCTTCTCTCAAAATCATACAAGGTTTCCATAATGGGATCTTCACTATCAATCTTCATTGGTTCTAGGTCAGAGCCAATGGGTTCAATAGAGACCACAATTCTCTTCTATCTTGACTTCGGGTCTTCAGACCTACAACATAGATTTCTGGAATAGGCTTGGTGCGAGATTTCACATCAGCAACCAATCAAGTCAAAGATGTTGTCATGAAGAGACTTGATGTGAAATCCCCTATGATCCTAACATAGAAATTCATATTGTAGGTCCAAGAACCCGGAATGCAAGTAGAAGATAGTTATGGGCCATCCAAATAGAGACTATTGGATTGGAACCTAAATCAATGGAACTGGATGATGAAGATGATGCACCTAGAGTTTTGCTAAGTTTCGGTAGAAGAACTAACTCGAGCATTGACGGACTAGGAAAGTGGATTAAGAGTTCACCATTGGGAAAGATCCCCAAGATCAGATAAGACCCTTCTGATGTGTGAGTTAAGTGCTGAAGCAGTGCCACAGGGCAACTACCCACGAAACTCACTCTTGGAGTAAGTTCTAGGGGTAGGGTCAATTGGGTAGGGGTCTTCCCGGACGACCCTAATTGGTGCCCGCGAGTAAGAAAGGGGTATTTTGAGATTTTGTGTTTCGAACCCCTATTTAATGCTATCTTCGACCTACAACGTGTTATTTTACTCCTAGCCGTCAGAGAAGTCATTTAAGAGGAGGAGAACTTTGCAGCAATCGTTTGGAAAATGATCTAAGTTCTAACAGTGAATTCTAAGATTATTAATTCCTCTTTCATTCTAAGTTATCTATTTTGATATTTTGTCAGAGGAAAAATCTCGTGGGAAGATCAATAATTATAGGGAACCTAAACCCTATTTTTATCTTGTGATTGGAGTGATTCTAAAATCACTCTATTCGCCGATTTTCTTCATGGATATATCAAATTTATGTTTTATTAGATTATTGTTTAGATTTGATTTTTAGATCTCTTGCTATTGTTAGACAATGTTTTTTGGGAGTTTTTGAAAATCTCCAATCGTTCTAGAAGTAGTTTGGAACCTAAATTCAAAGCCATCGAAAAACCATATCGGTTGTTGTCGGTGCATCAACAGGGGTTGCCCGACAAGGATCCCCCAGGCGACCCCACTCTCGAGGGTCGATTGGTAGGGGTCTCCCCGAGCCACCCTACCTAGGCAATCCTACCCCCTGTTATTTTGGTTTGTGTTTCTAATTATATCATCATTACCAATGTAGTAAGCATCCATTTGATTTTGGCCCAATTTTGACCTAATTTTGGCTCTAGTCTTAATGTTAGTTTTATCCTGATCATGTACTAGATTTTTACCATAATCTTCATATTAACACTAATATAGCAATAAGTCTCGAATTTGACTTTCAGTCATTTTGATCATATTAGACTATAAGTTTATTTTTTATATTATTTTTAAGATAATTTTTTTTTCTTCGAACTAAATCACTTTTAGTTAAAAAAAAACATTGATTTTTTTTTTTTTTTTGGGACGTAGGTGAGATAATATGTTGTAAATAATAAAAACTAGTATATAGAGATTTTTTTTATAGGAAAAAAAGAAATTGCATAAATATATTATGGCTGATAACCGTTACAGATACTGTAAATTGTTCTCTTACAGTTATCCTGTAAGGTGGCTGCCATACCCCTCAAAAATCATCTTGAGCACTGGATTTGTGAAAAGTTTATATTCCGACATTTTTGTCGTTGTTGCCAACTCTAAAAGAATTGATAGTTCTTGAAGAGTTCATTTTTTTCTTGAAGGTCATGGTGGGAGATTTGCTATGTCAGGATTGTTTGTCCATATTTCATCCACTTTAAAACCACTTTTGTCTACACTTTCGATCTCCTGTTGCAAACTCCTAAGCATATTCTCCAAGATCCCGCTTCTGTTTCCTCTTCCAAAATTGACAGACTTTAGATGTCCATATATGCATTTTCCAATGCTCCATCCACCCACTCCTAGCTGCTAGTTAAAAACCCCTGCACATAGAAGAATATTTTTGTTAGTCTGTGGCATTGTTGTACACGAATTTTCTCCTATATTGATATGATCTACATTATTAAAAGAAACTAGTAAGTTGATATTTTCTATGGGGTGTTCATTCACCTGGGGTGGTTGAGCTATTATTTTGTAGGAGCTTGAATCATCTTATATTTTTATGAATTTTATTTTTAGTTTATTCGTGATACTTTTATGTATTATTATTATTATTAATTTTTTTTTTATAAATTTATATTTGATATCTTAAGTCTAAGGATAGGACTAATTAAGGCTAGGAACAAGGCTAATCCGAGCTAGGGCCAAGATAAGGTCAATCAGGGTCAGAGACAGGGCCAACCCATCCCGACCAGGCCCAATTAGGGCCAATTAGGGCGGGAATGGGCTCGGCTTGGCCTTGTAGGGCCTATAGCTAGGAACAATAATTCTTGGCTCTGAACTAAAGTCAGGGCGGAATGAGCTCAGATTAGAACATATAGGACTGGACTTAGGATTGCAAAAACCCAGCCCAACTTAGCCCAATTGCAGCCCTAGTTTGCATTAAAATCACCCAAAAGGACTCACAACATTGTGAATTAAGTGCTAAGATGGCGGTTAGCAGACCACAAGGCTTCAAATTCAGTCTATTTGCTAGAACACAATCTATTAATGCCCGTCGTTTTCCAAATCGATTATCCTCGGGATCCGACATTCCACCCTTCAATTTCATCATTGGGAAGATGGGGAATGTTAGAGAATAAATACTATTATTAGTACTATTGTCTATAAGACTAATTATTGGTGTACTTTCATCCCATGTGTATCATGTGTATATATAGAGGAATAGTCTCATTTATGAAATCATAAGGTTGATTTCATTCTTACCCAAAAAATAGAAAGGTTGATTTCATATTTCCTTTTCTTTCATATGGTATCAGGTGCGGTCCTTTGCACATGTTTTTTTTTTCTTCTTTTTTTTTCTTTGTCTTAAAGTGTTTTCTTGAAATTCGTGCATGTCTTTATCTAAATTTGATTTTATATTTTCTTTTCTTTATCAGGTGCGGTCCTTTGCACATTTTTTTTTTTTGTCTTAAAAATGTTTTCTTGAAATCCGTGCTTGTCTTTATCTCTTCTTGAAACACTTTTCTTGAAACAGCTTTTTTTTAAACAACTCTTCTTGAAACAACTTTTCTCTGCTTTTTTCTTGAAGCTTCTGGAAGTGCTTTTCCTTGAAGGTTTCTGAAGCCTCTTTAGTCTGTTTTCATTGAAGTGGTTTTTCTTTGATTTTTCAATGAGATATTCTGTTTTTTCTAGTTTTTCATAGGAAAGAGCAATGCATGGCCCAGCTCCTAGTCAGTCTATGCTTGCTTAATCAAAAATCGTACAGTCTGGAATCAACATCTTGAGTCATTTTTTGCAACAAAGGATTGTGTATATGGCAAATCAGTTCATAATGGTCACAAAGGGTGTTTGACGAGCTCAGCTTGGGATTTTATTTAGCTAAGGATAAGGACTTCTAGGATCTTGGGTCCGTAGGGCCACCCTCCAAAACCGATTTGGTAGGTAATGTGGAAAACTAAGTAAAACTATATTCTCTGTTAATTAATCAAACCCTTAGTACCAGCATATATAGGTACATGACTATAGATAGAGTACATAACAATAAGTGCTTATATGTGTCTAACTTTCCTTAATTAGCTCTAACATCCCCCCTCAAACCCGGTCACCATTGAAGGCCGAGTTTGTGACAAAGAGCTAGAAATTCTTGCTTAGGCAATCAAATTGCAAAAATATTGGCCAACTGCCAAGAGGAAGAAACATAATGTGCGATCAAATGCCCGAGAGCCACTTTCTCTCTCACAAAATGATACTCTTTTCTTAGGTGAACACAAACTGATACTCCCAACTCACTATTTGGAATGGGTGTGGAAAACAAGATTCAAAGTCATCCATGGGACCCCCACATTATCACAGTAAAGAATAATGGGCTTGGGCTGAGAAATCCCCAAATCTCGAAGAAGAAAACTAATCCAACTGATTTCAGCCATGGCCTGATATTCGCCTCTGTACTAGACCAAGACACTGTGAATTGTTTCTTGGACTCCCGACAGATGCAATTGGAACTTAAAAGTGTGCAAAAACCTGTGGTGGAGCAGCGAGTGTAGGGACACCTTACCCAATTCGCATCCGATAAATCATATAACTGTAAGCATGGTACCGTGTGTCGGCGATATACGGCGATATTTCGAGGTGTCGCTGGGGGCGACACGAAACCCCCCAGGCGACACGATAAAATGGTTTTATCGGTGAAGAATCGCCAGAAAATCGCCGATTCTCCGGCGAAACTAACGAGAGTTGCCGAAACTTCACGATATTTCCCTCTCAGGGAAGAAGATGAAGTGCAAGACCTCCCGCGACTTAATTCTGCTTCACTTTGCTTGTTTTTTAGAGTTATTAAAACCTTTTTTTCAGACCTCCGACGGCTTCCACGATCTAGAGATAAGCAGAAGTGAAGAAGATGAAGTGCAGAGGTGTTCTGATTTTTGAAATAATTTACTTGGGTTGCGTGTGCATGGGCGATGGGGCATGGGTTTTAAATGTTTAATGTTTTATGAAAAATTATATTTTGGAAACCGTGAAAGTTAAAGACTTAAAAGTCACATTTCTTTCCTTTTTTGTCTTTATATTGCATTAAATAAAGGTAAAATGCTAAAAGTCAAATACCTGTCCAATCACACATTAAAATACCTGTCCAATCACACATTAATTACCTGTTGTCTCCCTCTCTCCCTTGTTTTACATTTGCAAAATGTCGCGCTACATGTCGCCTGACTCGCTGTGTCGCCATGGTCCGACACGACGACATAAACCGATATATCGGACCCTGACTGTAAGGAGCTGTGTCGCCAAATAAGAGTTCCAAAATCTAAGGTAGTGAGGTGCCGCTACTATACCAAAAAGCATGCACTTCACAAGGCCATAATCTGCCATTGTAGGTGACTGCATACGCTGATATATACTAGTGACCATGGAAAGTTATTTCGGCGAAATTCTCTAGTTTCGCCCCCTGGCGAAACGAAACCAGGGGGCGAAACGATATCTACATAATATCGCCGAGAAATCGCCGATATCTCGGCGATATATCGCGATATATCCCAATATATCGCGGTATATCGCAATATATCCCGATATATCGGAAAATATCAATTTTTTAATTTTTTTTCGATTTTTATATTATTTCTTGCACTTTTTAAGCGATTTCTCTCGCGATTCTATCCCAATCTTACCAACTCTATCCCAACGATTCAAGACTCAAAAGTTAATGTGTTAAATGTAATTAGGAGGAGAATCTACATAGAATAATTTATAGATAGAAAAACATTTTATAGCAAAATCTTCAAGATTAATGAGCAATCTTACCAACTATATTCTAGTGATTTAATCCTCAAAAGTCAACATGCCAAATGTGGTTAGGGAGGAATATATACATGAAATAATTTATGGAAACAGTTTAAATTATGAAGGGATCTTGTAATAGAATCGTCGGTTAATCATTCCAATTATATCCGAATGATTTAGGTCTTAGAAGGTAACACCTTAAATATGGTTACGCAGGAGATTTAAATGGAAATATTTATAGAAAATAATTTAAATTCACCACATATTTGCATCAAATTTGGGTTCAAAATGACCAAAAATACCCCTGAAACTCGTGGGCAAAAATTACTGAAAGTCAACATGCCAAATGTGATTAGGGAAGAGTGTATACATGAAATAATTTATGGAAACAATTTAAATTATTAATGAATCTTGTAATAGAATATTCAGAGTGAATGGATAATCATTCCAATTATGTCTGAATGCTATAGGCCTCAGAAGGTAACATATTAAATGTGGCTAGGTAAGGGAATTTAAATAGAATAATTTTTAGGAAATAATTCAAATTTACCACATATTTGCATTAGATTAGGATAGGCATCAAATTTAGCAAAATTATCGAATAAAATATCCAAAAATCAGGAGGCGAAATTTTCTATATGGGGGGCGAAATATCGCCGAGATCTCGGCGATATTTCGCCAGTTCGCCCGGTTCGCCGGGTAGCAAACCCGGCAAACCGAGCGAACTTTCGTTCCATGCTAGCGACTGCATAAGCCAAGTCGGGTCTCATCACGGTTAAGTGTTTAGGACCCCAAACAGGCTACAAAAGTAAGTAACATCTAGCTATGGATCAGATGGACCTAGCTATGGATGTGCTCATGAGCTTGACAGTGTCCATACCAGCCCATTTCAATAAGTCCAAAGCATACTTGTGTCGTTTTAAGAACAAACCAGAAGGTACGTATGTAGCACTCCAATCCCTAAAAAGTAATGAATGGACCCAAGATGTAAGAGACAAACATGATTCGAATGCAAAGAATCTACAAACCCAGGGGGCTGAGACATGTAGACTGGGGTCTTCAAAAAGCATGTAAAAAAGCGTTATTCACATCCAAATTGTTTAATGGGCCAGCCCAAAGCAGTAGCAATGCTAATAACAAGTCGGGTAGACCTAAGTTTAACAACTGGGCTAAAAGTCTTAAAATAATCAACGCCCTCATGCTGAGCATAACCACGATCAACCAGCGTAGCTTTTAAACGCTCCAAAGACCGATTAGACCAATATTTGGTCTTAAAGATCCGCCTACAGGCTCGTAAGGTACCAAATTCTAGTCTTATTTTCTTATACTTTTTTGGATCTAAGGTTCATCTGGGCCAGCTTACGCGCACCATGACTACATCCTTAGGGGAGCTTTTATATAATTAATATAGGCGAGGCTTCGCCCCTAGCCCCGAGAGGATTCGAACTCTGATCTACTATATGGAAGTGTTGGTCTTTTGCCAATTGAGCCACCCCTCAGGGTTAATTCTAGTCTTATTTTCTGCCAAGGCTTGCATTTCATCCTTCTTCGCAGCCAACCAACCGGGATCTTGAATAGCAGCTCTAATAGATCTGGAAGGAATTAGGGGCCCAACTCACAGTAAGAACATATTTAGGATTCGGCTTATAGATTCCTGCTTTGGCCCGAGTGGTCATGGGATGATGGGATGAAGGGCGGGGCAACACGTCTAGACCAGTGGACTCAGCCGATGGGCTAACAGAAACTGGGCCACTAGATGAAGTAGCAGAAGTATCAATAACTAGGCCATTGGACTTGGACAATGAAGCAGGTGATGGTTCAATGGACTCAGATGACGGGCCATTTAAAACAGGCAGTAGGCCATTCAAAATAGGCGCTAGGCCATTTAAGTCAGATACTTGAGGTGAGCCACAAACATCATTGGCAACAGGAGTATGTGCAACAGTCACCGGAGACAAAGAAAAGTATCAAACCACGGATGCAGTGACTCAGATGTTGCAGGCACAGATCTGTGAGAATCAGTAGTAGAGGCATCAAAGTAGGAAACCCAACCTTTAAAAGAGGACAAATCATCACAAGAAACATTACCAACCAATGAATCACAAAATGGAAACACAGATTCATCAAACACGACAACATGTAAACAACAATGGCCCTTGTGCCTGTCACTGTAACCTAGAAAAACACACGCTAAAAAACGCGGCTCAGACTTATTCATAGCAAGACAGCGCAAACAAGGAAAACAAGCCACTCCAGAACACCAAGTATAGAGTGATAAGTAAAAAATAACAGTCAACCGAGTCAAGCCACGGTCAGTTCAGTCACCCCGGTCGGGACCAGTTCTATAAGTAAACCCAGAGGTACCTTGAGCACAAAGGAACTCGACGGTTAGAGGAAGAAACGTGATCCCGCCAAGTTTGGGATAGGCAATCGTGCTCCATATGGAAACTGTAACTAACTTAGATTGAGGGAGAAAAACTCTATGATCAGACGACTTCAAATGGGACTTGTGAATTGATCCAACTGTTGGTAATGAGAGGTAAACCCTATTTAAATCAAAGCATAACACAAAGAAAAGGTAACTGAATTGTTTCCCTCCATTCCATTCTTCAATTAAGCTCTGCAACTCATCAGAGCTCTGTGGTGGTGCTCTTATTGACTTAACCATCGGAGGTGGTTTCCTGACACAGAGAGTTGGCCCATGTCTGATGCTCGTTTTGCATGAATCCAAAAGCCTCCAATGGTTGAACAATTTTCAGACGCATCATTTGGCGTTGTCTATGGGAACGATTCAAAAGCCATGGTGGATACTAGATCAACACTCTAGAGGAATCAGAATTAGATTCTCCCACCTCCTTTAGGTGGAAATCCCATTCCGCAGGTGGGGGTCCATCACGATAGATCGAATAGCACAAAGAAGAAGAAGTAATTGGGGGAGGACACTTGAACAATCAAAATGGAGAGATCCAAATGATCCCAGTCATTTAGGAACAGATGAATCAAAGCCAACAATAGAGAGGGAGAAGTCCTTGATCTTGTTCCTCGAGCCTGTTTTCGGGCTTCTTCTTCTTGATCAAACTAGTTTGGGTTCCCCAGGAAGAGAAAGAAATCAGGCCAAAGGGCAATAATTTTGGCAACTTCTCGATAGAAATTTGAGATGAGAAGAGGCGAAGGGGGAACGACCAGAGTTCGAAGGACAGGGGTGCTCCCTCTAAGAGTGGTGGCAGGTGTGCGAGATCAGTCACAAGGTAGTCGAATAGGAACCATACAAGGGTTGATAGGGGCGTTCAGACGCATACCAACACGTCTCAACACTCGGACAGGGAGAGCATTCGAACCCCTAGTGTTAATGCTATTCAAATTGATCGAGAGCTTGTTGACATAAATCAGAAATTTGGGACAACTTACTAAGGGCAAGAAGGAAGATGACATATACTCAATCATCCAAGAGACCCCGTTCATGGATGCGACCGCCAAGCATGAATGTCCTCACAATTTTAGGCTCCCAACCTTCTCCCTATTTTATGGGTGTGGAGACCCAGTGGCCCATATAAGCTACTATCAACAAACGATGGCGGTGCCTGATAATTTGGATGAAATCTTATGCAAAGGGTTTGGATCTTCACTCGCGAGTGCAGAGCAAAAGTGGTTCTCCAACCTTTTGATAACTCTATGAAATAGAGTATTTTTATCTTTGTTTTAGTGTTAGTTGCAATTAAATTTCATTTTAGCGACTCTTAGTGTTTTAAATTTTGTAAAGGTCTTTTATGTCATTCATGCATGAATTTCTCTTGAATTAATGGATGGAATTGATCAATCCTCTTTCTCTGGGCATTGTAGGAAAAGAACTATAAAGGATGAAGAAACAACATAAAGCATGGAAGAGGAACATAGAACAAGTCTTCTCAGTTTGCTGTAGAGATGCTGCAGCATTACGGAGCAGAATATTCTCAGATTGGACACACGTAGCATCATATAGTGAAATTACTGAAAAGGGCTAATTAATGGGATATTCCTCTTTTCATTCCATGAAGGATCTCAGCTGTTGATATCAAAAGAAAATGTTCTAGTCCTACAAGCCAATTTTACCCTATCACTTTGGGGGAAAAGTAGGGAAAAGAAAGAGGACGAAGAAAAGAGAAGAACGGGAGACGGACAAGGAACTCGTGCATGAAGGAGATTGCAGAGGGCTGGAAAAGAAGGCTAGAGCTCGTGCAAGAAGCTTACCTACTAGAGATAGGAAGCTGGAGCAATGTGGAAGCATCTCCTAGTTTTCTAATTTTGGTTTTATAATTCTTAAATCTTCATACTCTAGCTGAACTGTGTTAAGGACTGGATATATTTCTTTGCTTTTAAACGTTGATATGAGCTAAGCTCTTATTGTGTTGGGATGATAAGAGTACCTGAGTCTGTTTTTGAGCTGTAATTATTCAGTTTTATTTAGCTTTATTGTAGCACGATCTATTATCAATAAATTCAACATGTTAGTTTATGAGTAATTTCATTTATTGACTGATCATCCATGAATGAATGCTATGATTTTAGTTCACTGGAGAGTTAATTAAGTCTACATAAATGCTGAATGTCGTGAGTTAGCTTAATCCTTATTTTAGTTTAGCTATTTAGTGGGTAGGGTAGGAATACTCACCTGCCTCACGTAGCCATGATTGGAACTTGGCATAATTTGCATTCTCAGTTCACTTCTCCATAGGAATAAGAAGATTTTGAATTAGGATGTTAGGGCATATGTGAATTGAAAGATACCCGTATGTAATTTGTTCCAGGTTCTTTGATATACTTTGTGTTGCAGTGTTGCTGTATCATCCACAGTATAAATTCAAGGGAGGGGAAATTGATTCCCAACACTCATACCACTTACTATAGTTCATTCTATTGCATATTTTTCATTTAATATCTCTTGAATAATTCACCTTTCTTTCTTTCATTTAGTTTGTTAATCACAATGTCACTTTATCATTCTTGTTTAAATTAGTCTTCCTTTTACATTGATATTTGAAGATAAAATTCTCCGTGGGATCGATACTCTACTTACTATATATTACTTGATTGCGACATGTGCACTTGCGTAGCATTTTTAGACACAAGCAACACCTTCCTCAAGAAGGATAGCTGACTTCGATGAACTAGCCCCAAAGTTCATCGGTCGATTTCAAAGTGGTATACAGACAAAGAAAACTGAGGAAACTCTTTTCACTGTGAAGCAAGCAAGGAATGAATCCAATCTGGACTATCTGTAGAGATTCAATAAGGCAACAAAGGAGATCGAGAATTTGATGAGTAGATAGCAAAGACAACACTTTTTACAGGGCTCTCCAACAAGCGCTTGTTGGAGTTGTTGTTACAAGATACACCAACCACATATGCCAAACTGGTCCTAAGGTGCCAAAAACAGGCAGAAGTGACTTAAATTCTCGATGCTCAACAAGAAGAAGCCAAGGTAGCCAATAAAGATTAGAAAGCTCTAGAGAGAGTGTGAAACCCAGCCCTAACCTAACCCTGACCTTGACCCGATAACCCGGTTGTTTTTAGGTCCGAAGACCCGGAGTAAAGAAAGAAGCCAACTATGGGCCATCTCAGTAGAAGACATGGTGTTTGACTTTGAACCCATGGATGTTGTTGATGGAGTTCCATACTTGAATGTCTGTGTAGATTTGGAAAGGAAGCTGCAGTTGTCTGAAGATGAGATTAGTTGAAGGACTTGGAGTATTATCTGACTTGGTTTGAAGGTATTTCTTCACACTTGACTTGCTACTTGATGCGTATGCAAAAGCCCATAAGGTTTAAAGCCCATTTGATCCTCCAAATCCCTGATTATTCCTTACTGTCTGCCTTGGTCGACTGACTGGTCGAGTGGGCCACTCGACCAAGCACTCTACCAAAGGAAGGTGAAATCCAAGAAATTGTAATTTTAGGGTTTTCACTCTTATTTAAACCCTACTTCGTATTTCTTTGTTACGGCTGCCTCCTAAACACTTTGTGAACGTGAAAACACCTCTCCGAAACTCTCTCTGGTGATTTCGAAGATTCCTCTGCAGATCTGAAACCTCTCTTCTCTGTTCTTACAATTCAAGGTTAGTATCTCTTCTGAATTATTAATTCTCTTTTCTTGATCTTGTTCTTGATTGAGATCAGGAAGTTGATGCTGCATCCTTGCAACCATCCCTTCGTGATCTCCTTCGTTTCTTTGAGATCTATGATCATCATCATAATCTCAACCCTAGCCGAAGATTTTCTTGAAACCCTAACCCTTGCTTGAGTTCTGGAAACTCTTGTTAACCTCCCATGCGAGGGAAACCTCATGGGTAATATTTCTAGTAACCTAAATTAGTTTTCCTATGATTTTCTTATTGCCTTTGGCCAATTATTTAATTTTCTTTCATTCTGTGATCTCAACCTTTTTATGGGAACCATAAGGTTGAAACCCTAAATTCTTGGGTTAAATCAACAACCCAAATTTTCCCCATGACTTGATGTTTTTATTTTACTATATGATCCTAATATACCTTAGGAAGTTCCCCTTCGAATTTCGGATCATTCCGACCTCAAATGAAGAAGTTATGGCCAAAGCAGTCTGTACAATTCTGTACTAACTTGCTTGGTCGACTGGGCCAGTCTACCAAGCACTTGACCAAAGGAGTCAGTAGCTTCGTTTTTCGCCCGAATTGATTCGTTTGCTCTCTGATCTTTTAGGCATCTTTCCTAATGTTGTATCTATGATTGTTAGGAGTCTATTTGCTAAGTTTGGAGTTGCTCTCTTTGATCTTTGGATCATCTTCTTCGATAATCAGGTAAGGACAGTTAATTCCTTAACTACATAGATTGCTTGTTCTCTGATTTCTACTTTATAAAACTATGAGATTACTTACTGTTATTGTAATTTAATTCTAATCTCTTATTGTGAGATCAGTAGCACTTGTTTATATTATCTTTTTCATTTTTCATGTTATATGAATTACCTATTATTGCCTAATCTAATTTTGCTTTTACATTCTCTTGTATATGATGAATTGTTGGTTGTATATGTTATGACTGATCTGAGAATGTGTTTGCTTAAGTTTGGTTTGGGATTGGGAAGTTGTCCTTTTGACACTTCTGTCCTTGGACATCGGAGGGAATAGTATGGGATGTTCTCCGAAGATGCCCATCGACGCTTTCCCGAATCAATGGATGTCATACCTAGGGCTGTCTAGCAGTGTTTGGCTAGGATATACCCCTGTTATATCAGACCCGAATCGGAAGGGTATTGAGACCGAACGACCCGTGGTAGCAATGGGGATTCGTGGGCGCTCAAGACCGGTGAAAAGATCCGTGAGAGGACATGGATCACATTGTGGATACTCGAAAGAGGCCATTTATTGGAGGGTTGCATATGGCTAGACTTGGGCTCATGGGCGCTCAAGACCGGTGAAATGATCTGTGAGGGAACATGAGAGCTTCCCGTTTACCATATGTGGATAACCAATAGGGTTGATGAGTCCGTAGTCAGGGACTATTAGGACTCTAGTGGAAAGGATACCGGAAAGGATCGTCAGGGACGAGGAATGGAAGTATCTGGACCTGAGTTGATGTAACTGAGTAGATGACTTGCATTGGGCTAGGCTTTTCCCTTACATGCGCCAGTACTTATGCCAAATGGTTGTGAGAGAGTGTGTTGACTTAACCCCCTACCATGGTTTGTCCTGAGGGATGCAGGACCCATTACCAACCGGCTGCTCAAGACCGGTGAAATGATCCGTGAGAGAATCCAAGATATCTTAAATGGTTGAGGATGTGAGCGGACTTTCCCAAAGAAGTACGGTGCTATGACTTAAAGCATGTCTACCATAGAGACCAGCATACATAGAGTTAGATGCATACATTCATTACTTGTTTCATACTGCATTGCATCATGTTATGTTTTGCCACATGTTATCTATGATGTTATGGATTAACTTGCCTTACTGAGTTTCTTCGAAACTCATTCCTTTTCATACATTTTCTTGTTAGATTATCCTGTAGGTACAGAGTATTATGACGAGCAGTACAGCGAAGCACAAGCTGATGAAGCGTATTACACTCAAGGTGCTGGCAACGATCAAGCTTACTCTGATGATCCCTCGGCGGATCAAGCTGCGTACTACTTTTGAGAACGGCATAGAGTTAGAACGGATTCATTGGATTGATGAAGTCCATACTTATGAAGACGTTATCTATAAACTTGAAGACGCTTGATCTTAGTTTATTTCTTAGTACATTTGTTTCAAGTTGTAATCCCTTTTGATTTTCATACTACGTTCCGCTATTTTTGGTAAAGTGAGTTTCCGCCTCACTTTACTCCTTTTTGATATCATTGGATATCTGGTATCTTTTCGCACTCTGATTATACTGATTGTTCATTTCTTGTTTTGAACCTTGTTTATAATATTAAAACTTGATTTATTTCCTGTTTATGATTATGTTATTGTATATGTGGGAGGATGATTTCCTCGATACTTGATCTTCGGGGCTGTGGATCACACTCCCGGGTATGCCAGTTAGGGTACCGGCTGGGGGGATGTGACAGAGAGGCAAGGCCCGAGGAGATAGGATGATCGAGGAGGCAAGGGAAGACCCAACTGGAGGCAGAAGTCGCCCGATCAGCGAGGTACACTCCCTTGAACGCTCGATGGTCAAAGATCTTATTGCAGATCAAGGATCAGGATATGCTCAAGTGGCCACCAAGGATGGTGTCCAAGCGCGAGGAGAGAAACATGAACAAATATTGTATGTTTCACAAGGACTACGGGCAATACATTGGTGATTGTAGACACTTGAAAGCTAAAATCAAGAGATTAATATCTCAAGGGCACCTTGCCAGTTATATCAGACACAAGGAAGATGATCGAAAGAGAAGAATGGTAGGAGAAAAAAGAAGGGACCGATCGAGCAGTAGAGATCACAGGCCCAAGACTTCCAATACCAAGAAGGGAAAGGAGATAGGCGGGGCAAGTCGATCTCGGATCTTAACAATATTTGGAGGACCAGAGCCCGAATCCCTCAGAAAGTTGAAGGCGAAATCCATGTTCGTGGGGGTCGAGAGAAGTAATCAAGAAAAGAAAAAGATTAAGTTCACAAGAAACAATCACATTTATGGAGGAAGATGAAAGAGGGATCTGTACTCCGCACGATGACGCGATCGTTCTTAAAGTAGAGATCAGTCGTCGAGAGGTTCACGAGTGCTGGTGGATATTGGATCCTCTGCGGATCTTCTATCATATGAAGCTTATCAGAAATTGAGGATGCAAGAAGACTTGATGGAACCAACCTTAACAATCTTGTATGGTTTTCCAGGATCCTCAGCGATAGCAGAAGGAGCAATGCAACTAGATCTAACTGTCGAGACATACCCATAGGAGACAATAGTACGACTGAATTTCCTAGTCGTTTGGGAGTTGCCCAATGTCATCCTTGGAAGGCCATCCTTTAACTGAATTAGGAGCAATCTTGTCAACCTAACACATGAAGATCAAGTTCCCGATAATGGCATTGGCAAAAAGTGGCTTCAGATCAAAAGACTTCCCAACAGTGTTACATCTCTTACCTAAAAGACAAAAGTGGGATGAAGAAGGTTGCGGCCATGACCATTGAGGTTCATGATGATTGGGACGAAAAATGATGCAAAGGCCCGAACCTATTGAAAAGTTGGAAAGGATCCAACTAGATCCTTCCAATGAGAAAAAAGGAACCTTTGTTGATTCATAACAACCGGAAGACTTCAAGAAGGGTTTGAAAGAGTTCCTTTGGGAAAATATGGACGTGTTCGCATGGTTTGCAGCAGATATGCCAGGGATAGATCATAGTATAGCCAAATACAAGTTGTGGATTGACCCACAAGCCAAACCTATGATTTCAAAAAATTAGGAATTTCTCGATTGAGAATCATGAAGCCATACAACGTGAAGTTGATAAGCTGAAGGGATCGGGAGTCATCAAACCAATTGAATGCCCAACATGGTTGGCCAATGCTATCATGGTCATACCACGAATGGTAAATGGAAAATGTGTATTGACTATACAGACCTCAACAAAGCATGCATGAAGGACTGCTACCCTCTACCCAAATTGATCTCCTTATTGATGCCATGACTGGATATTAAACATTGAGCTTCATGGACGCATACTCGGGATATAATCAGATCTTGATGCACAAAGAGGATGAGAAGTTCACGGCATTTATGACTGATCATGAAAGCTACTATTACACAGTCATGCCATTTGGGCTCAAGAATGCAGGAGCAACTTATCAGAGGGTGGTCAATAAGATTTTTAAGGATTTGATCGAGCGATGCATGGAAGCCTATATGGATGACATGCTCATAAAGAGTTTACAGTGATCGAGACATATTTCTAATTTGATAGAGGTTTTGTTGGTGCAGAATTTGCCAGGGATCTTGAACTGCGATCTTAGCACCAAACCAACTCAGATCTGGATCGATCTGGCTTGCTTAATCATCAACTAATCTCTCGTTCTTGAAAAATAGAACACTAGTGAGAAACGGAGCCGATCGTCTTGATCGGCGTCGCGTCTCCGACGGTCTAGTCAGAATAATGAAGACAGAGCTATCAAGAGCTTTTGAGGTGTTATAATGGTGAAAAACCATAAGAACATCTGTGTTTAGGTTGATCCGAGAGACTTACCTTCGGCGAACTCATCGTTCCTTTTTATATAGATTTCCCACCTGATTTGCTTTTAACTGTGACCGTCGAATCATGATATAGAATTGGATGGCCATGATTAGGCCTTCTTCTTAGCTCTTGGGCGAACCCGAGACTTGCTTTATTGAATCGTCTTAAACCAATCATCTTAGATTTAGACCGGAGTGAACCACCATGAACCGAGGTTAGGGTATTTTATTCACACGAGCCCCCAAGCCTGTTGATCAAGTTGAACTTATATGAGACTCTAGTCAGGAGGTTTGAATCTTTCTTTCAAGTAATTCCAAAATTTTGTGCACGTCATGATCTTGTAGATTTCATCAGAATCGTTCAATTTGATCAAACTGGAGAAAATAAAAAAATTTCTCCACATCCTTCTCTTTAAATGTCAACTCTTGGTATCCCATGTCAGACTTTTTTAAATCTTTCCTCCACGTGGCAGAACTTTACTTGATCAACGCCCTGTAACTTTCCCAAAAAATTACGATTTTCAAAACTGCAACCTCAGACTTCCAAGTTATCATTAACTCAAATGTTGATCCGTGATCCGTCCCTTATTTAAGAAGATAAAACTGTAATTTTCTCGGAATTCGAACCATCCTTCGTAATCATAAGATTACCGTGCTCAGCCCCTAATTCATCTTGAAGATTAGCTAAAATCTTTATCTGTCAAACCTTTTTGTTCTCTCTTAAATGTAACTTTTTGTCTTCTTTGACGTTATCCTCCTTTGCGCCATTTGATCATAAAATTTACCTTTTCCCAACGTACGGTTATCATATCTCTCCCAACTCCTTTTATATCATCCACGTGTCTAGCTGTAATGCTTCTAAATCCACCGATTGACTCCACGCGTCGATTACGAATAGTTATAGCCATTGATTTGAAACATCGTATATTTCCCTCCAATTTTTCAAGAAACCTCTTTCACCTTACTTCGTCCTTGTATTTATTCACCCACTGTTATTTGCTCTCGCTCATAATCCGCCTGTGTCCTTTGAAAACAAAATTTATTCATCCGCCATTTCCATTGCTCTTCCTGCTCTTACGTACATTCTTTGAATCTTTACTCTTATCTTTTCTCTTTTGCCATGGATTCTTCAATTAATCCTTCAATACCCAGTACTTCCGAGCGACCTGATATTCCTTCAAATGCTGATCAAACAGAGAAAACCCTAAGTATTTTCTCCTCTGATCATGTCCCCTTAGACTGGAAACCCACTCCTTATGCCCATGATGAAGTTATCGTTCCTTACACACCTGTAAATATGTCCAAAGAGAAGAAAGATCCAAGATATGTTGGTTCGGAGTGGTATCCAACTAAGATGAAAAAATCTCACATGTCTTCTTACTTGGAAGATTATCACTTTCCCTCTGATGCTAAGGTATGGGTTCCTGAATCTTCTGAACGTCCATATGATGTAGAACCTGGAGTTATTGTTGTTTACCTTGACCATCTTGAGTATGGGTTTAGAGTTCCTTTGGTTCCCATAGTTCAGTCCCTGCTTGACTACTACCATGTCTGTCCCTGTCAACTTACTCCGAACAGTTGGAGATTGGTTTACTGCTTTTTTGCTTTTATTCGTAGAATGGGGCGTCTTCCTTCTATAGAACTCTTCAGAAATTATCATACTCTGAATGTTTCCCGTGAGCGTGGTTAAATTCACTTTGCCAGAAGAACATGTATTGCGAATGAGTTGGGTCAAGAAACCCGAATTTTTACTGATTCCTCCATCCCTAATGACAACAAACAATGGCGAGAAAAGTATTTTTTTTGTGCCATTCCCAGTCCAAACTATCGTTCCCGATGGTGTCTGCACTCTCTGAGTTCTCTTCTTCCCTTGAATAAGTGTCCTGAACTTAATGAGTATGATAAAGAGACTTGGGATTTAATTCCCACTAGAAAACCAGTCGATGCAGCCGATCTAAAAACTGATGCAGGGTCTTGCCACCATGGTCTTCTACCAGGTATACAATGAATTTTTTTCCCACTTTGACCTTTGTTTTTTCCATAGGAACTGATGTCTACCAAGTTCCCAATATTTCTGAACTCCGAAAGGCTGTTTCAGAAGAAAAGAAATCTGAAAAGAAACTTGAATCCAAGCCAAGGAAGCCAGGGAAGAAAAGAAAGCATTCCATCCCTCGTCCTTCTAAGGACCAGGATGTTAAGAAATCTTCCAAGACGAAAACCAAAAGCTCCAAAAAAGATATTGGTGAGGAGAAAATTCCATCTGATCAGCAAGAGGGGGATCAGATAGAAAGAAATGAAGATGCTGATAATTCTGATATTCGGTTTGTCAAAGTTGTTCCTAGTGAAACTCCGATTCAAAGAACGAGGACCTTGAGAAGTAGACTTTGCTCCATGGGTCCTTCTTCTAGTCAAGAGTTACCTACTGCCAAAAAAGACAAGAGAAAAAGATCCTCTGTTTTTCCCCCTGTTGAAGTATCCCCTGAGAAAATACCCACTGAGAAAGAAAGTTCTGTTGAAAAAGTTATTGAAGATCCTAAAAATTCTGTTGGGAATGAGGCTTTTACTACCCCTATATCACCTCATCTTCCCCATGATATTACTGCTGCCCCCTCACAAAGAACAGTTGAAGCTGAAAATCAAGGTGAGGAATTTTCTAGTTACTTTCTTGATCAGCTGAAGAAATTGTTACACATGTTGCAGGTAATATCATTGATCAAATAGCTGATCAATTGTTTGATGAGAATAGTTCAGTTTCCCCTCATGAAGATGAATTTGAAGAGAATATCCCCATGAATGTTCCTGACAATGATATAGTACTTGCTGATCATCCACCTGCTTCAAATTTCATTTTACCTATCCCTGTTCTTGAAAATGTTATTCCAGCTATCAATGTTGTGCCCGACGTTGCTGAAGAGAATGTTCCAAATGCTCATGAGAATGATGTTTTGAATGCTGCTCCCCCTGTTTTAGTTATGCCAATTGATCCTCCCAATGGTCCTGAGGACTAGGTAAATTTTGCAGCTGAAGTTGTTGACATACAAGTTGCTTCTAATGATGTCGTTGTTGATGTTAACCCGATGAAGTAATTGAAGCCGTCAATCCTCATCCGATTGGTCCTGGGTAGTTAGATGATGCTCAGAGTGTTCCTGATTCAGGGGATCACTTTAACCCTGTTTGGAATTTGAAGGAGAACCATACGGCTAGGTGAAACTGGGAAGTTGCACGTGAATGGGGAAGGAAAGGCAGAATTCCTCGTGATAAAAAAGAGACAGCCAATATGAATGATCTTGATCTTTACTCAAATGCTTGGGGGTAAGGAATGAATTTCCATTTTTCTTATTGAGATTGATCGATTGATTTTTTTATTTATTTATTTTGTTAAGTCTTCATCACTTTGCCTGCAGATGTTTTGGTGCTACCTTCAATGCCTTTTCTGAAGTTTTGGAAAGAGAAAAAGTTCTTTCTTTGGAAAATGACAGCCTGATCAAAGGAAGTTTTGAATTGATTGATGAGGTACAAGAACTCAGAAAAAGCTTGAAATCCTCAAAAAGAAATTTAGAGGTTGCACAGTTCAAAGAAATGGAACTATGTTCTGAGATAGAAAGTTTACAAAGTGATTTTCAAATCTGTTATGATCTATGCACTAATTTGCAAGAAGAAGTGTCACTTTTAAGGGCTTCCGTTTTAAATCATAAGGATGAACTTCTACAGATTGAAATGTTGAAGAATGACGCTCTGGAAAGGGTCAGACTTGCAACGTATGAGAGGGATGAACTCAGAGATAAATTAGCAAAGGCCTTTGTTTGGTCTAAAGGTTTTGAGAAAGAAAGAGATGAGCTTCTGGAAAAATTCAGAAGATTGATAAGTTAAAGTCAGATTTGGAGCAAGAACATGAATGTCTTCAGAAAGCCTTTGATTCAATTTCAAAGGAAAAATCTGATTTAGAGTGTTAGAAAAACAATTTGGGATTGACCCTGGGTGAGACTTCTTTGGAGAAGGATAATCAGAGACTTTAGATTTGGTTTCTAAAGAGAAGGAAAATTTGAATATTATTTTGGATGAGACTCTCAAGGACAAGACTTTTAAAGTCAGAGAGGAAAATTTTTGAATTAGAAAAGAAAAGAATTCAAGATGAACATCAAGTTGTTTTGAGTACAATTACCTATGCAATTGAAGAAGCAGGAGATAATCCAGCTTTTCTTGGATTCTTCAAAAATATGGTGACGGTTTGTTTTGATCAGATCTTCTCTGAAACTCTTAAAATTTGTCTTGGTGTTGACTTCAAGTTGCTCTCTCCTGAGTTTCTACCTTCCAGAAGATTTTTTGACCTCAGGAATTTAAAATATCCTGATTCTGAGAGTTCTTCAGAAGATGTTGAAGATGAGAATGAAAATATAAATTCTGAGGAAGAAGAAATTGCCAGCTTTGGTGATGATGATAATTCCAATGATGATGAGGAGCCTTCCCCAGAAGATGAGAAAAATCATGCTACTGACAACAACCCTCCTGTTGACCCATATACTTAGAGAAAAATGTTTTCCTTTATTTTTGACATACCTTCTTTTTTTTTTTTTTTTTTAGCAAACCATTGATGTACTGGCTCTGTTGATCTTTCTGATCTTCTTTTTCTTTGATCAATAAAGTTTCATTTTCTTTCCTTTTTGCTCCTTTATAAGATAATCCCTTTTGACTGTTAATTTGCTTTATGAAACATAAAGTTCTCATCCAATTTTGACTAGAATTTAGAATCTTCGTGAAATAAGGCCTCGGAAGGCTGGCTACTTGAGCCTGACTTACAGAAAGTCGGGACCACCCTCGGAAGGAATGATCCGTGATCAGCTTCGGAAAACATGACCAGGCCTCGAAAGGCTGGCTACTTTAGCCTTACAGAAAGTCGGGACCACCCTCGGAAGGAATGATCCGTGATCAGCTTCGGAAAGCATGACCAGGCCACGAAAGGCTGGCTACTTGAGCCTGACTTACGGAAAGTCAGGATCACCCTCAGAAGTAATGATCCATGATCAGCTTCAGAAAGCATGACCAAGCCTCGAAAGGCTGGCTACTTGAGCCTAACTTACGAAAAGTCGGGACCACCCTCGAAAGGAATGATCCGTGATCAGCTTCGGAAAGCATGACCAGGCCTCGAAAGGCTGACTACTTAAACCTGACTTACGGAAAGTTGGGACCACCCTCGGAAAGAATGATCTGTGATCAGCTTCGGAAAGCATGACCAGGCCTTAGATGGCGCCATATGTTGTGACTAAAGTATCCACCTCCGGTTTACACCGGTCAAACCAATCTTAGCCGGGTTCGATTGAGAGAATAAAGGAAGGATGATCAGCGACGTCCAAAGAGGAGCGATGATCCGACGGCTATGATTGAAAAACTGTTATAAGCAGGAAAGCTAGTATAAAAGGGAAGGAAGATTCGTAAGAAGGTAAGTCTCTGAAATCAACCAAACTCTAAACTCACTCTGATTAAACTCCATTAAAGCACTTTAGAAGCTTTAGAAAGCTCTGAAGCATCATCTTCACCATACTGACTAGATTGTCGGAGACGAGACGCCGATCAAGACGATCGGCTCCATTTCTTACTGGTATTCTGTTTCTTTCAGGAGTGAGAGGTTGATTGATCGAAGAGCAAACCAGATCGAATCAGATCTGAGGAGTTCGGTACGGAAAACTACAGTTCAAGGCGATTGGCAGAAATAGCACCAACATTTTGGCGCCGTCTGTGGGAACAGTAACTGGAACAAGTTCAGAACAGAAGCGATGGCTCAATCACCTGAGCGAGAGGAAGAATTACCAACGGAAATGGCAGAGACAAGTCAAAGAGAGCCGAGGAGAGCAAATCCAAAGAGGAGAACGAGAGAAGTGGTTCCGATACCACAAATTCCAATGATGCAAACTCGACAGAGGCAGAGAATGGTGGAGGATCATTCACCTCGTCCAACTGATCAGTTTGAAAGGCAAGAGAAGCAATTGGCGGATACATTGGCGGCATCTCATCCAGAGCTAGATCCAAATCTGATTACTGAACATTTGAGAGCATGCAGCATCAAATCCTGGAGACACAAAATCTGATGAGGACATTCATCAAGCAGATTGGAATTTATCCGGAGGGAAGAGTCCCGGCTTCGCCAGCTAGAAGATCTCGAACTTTTTTCCCGAGCCGATGCAATTTCTGTCCTGAGTCAGATTCAAAGGTCAAGAGAGGACCAAAGGAGATCAATTCTAAAGGAAGGATCAGGAGAGAGTGTCACATCCACCCAGCCGGTACCCTATCTGGCATACCCGAGTGTGTGATCCACACTCCACAAGATCCAAGTAGTTAGAGAAATCAACCTCCCACATTCACAACAATATAATCAAGAACAAGACTAAATCAATGTTAACAATATTATTCAATGAATCAAGGTAAAGTAACGAGATATTCATCAGAGTGCGGAAAAGATACCAATAGATATATAAATCAAAAGTAGAGTGAGGCGGAATCTCACTCCACGAGTACAGTGGAATGTAGTTCGAAAATCAAATGGGATTACAACTGATTCTAAAGACAACAAAGAAAGATATAATCTAAACTAGAGTCTTTTCTACTTTATAAAGGATGTCCTCATAGACATAGACTTCATCGATGATGCTCAAACGCTCCCACTCCACAGCAGGGCTAATCCTGGTAACAAGAGAGACCACTCGAGGGATCCTCACAGTAATCTTCGTAATCGCCAGCACTTTGCGTATGGTACGCTTCTTCATCTTGCGCTTCCTCATATTGCGCTTCATAGCCATCAAAACCTGTAGGATATTCTAACAAAGGATATTGTACAAAAAGGAATGAGTTTCAAAGAAACTCAGCAAGGCAAGTTATTCCATAATAGCATAAATAACATAGTATCACAAACAAAGCATAAGATGATATGATATGAGGCAACAATGTATGTATGAGTCTAACTCTATATATGCTGGTCTCTATAGGCAGACATGCTTTAAGTCATAGCACCATACTTCTTTGGGTAGGTCTCATCACACAACGCCGGTTAGTAGTGGGTCCTTCATCCATCTTGGACAATCCATGGTTAGGGGTTAAGTCACCTCTCTCTCACATCACCGTTTGGTCTAAGTATTGGCGCATGTCAAGGTAAAGCCTAGCCCAATGCAAGTCTTCTACTTAGTCATATCAACTCAGATCCAGATACGTCCATTCCTCCCCTCTCGGGATCCTTTCCGGTATCCTTCACACTAGAGTCAGCGTATCCGACTCTCTCAAATACGGACTCATCAACCCTATAGGTCATCCACATATAGTAAACGGGAAGCTCTCATGTCCTCTCACGGGTTGGTTACCGGTCTTGAACGCCCATGAGCCCAAGTCTATCCATATGCAACTCTACCCACAAATGGTCCCCACAATGTGATTCATGTCCCCTCACGGATATAACTCACCGGCCTTGAGCACCCATGAATCCCCATTGCTACCGCAGGTCGTTTGGTCTCAATACCCTTCCGATTCGGGTCTGATATAACAGGGGTATAACCTAGCCAAACACTGCTAGACAAGTCCTAGGTATGAAAACCAATAATCCGGGAAAGCGTCAAAGGGCAACATTGGAAATATCCCATACTACTCCCAATGAGGTCCAAGGACAGAAATGTCAAAAGGACATTCCCCAATCCCAAATCATACCTAAGCAATCACAATCATAATTCAGTCATATCATCCACGAAAAATATCACATCATATGAAAGAGTATAATAAAACAAGATTAAATAAATAAGGAAACATACATGAGTAAGTATTCATACATAATCAAGTACATAAAGTAAATAAAGAAATAAGATCGTAATGTACTTGCAGCATTCATATCATAATAGAAACTAACATAACAGTAGCAAATCTAAGTAGTTCCCAAATTAGAAACTAAATCTATGCAAATCTATGTTAATATGGTAACAACTTTCCTTACCTTAAATAGATCCGAGAATATTCCGGACGAACAAGAGGATGAATCCAAAGTTAGCAAATAATCCCTAGAATAGCATCACACAATCATTAGGAAGTAGTCCTAAAAGAATAAGCATGATTTGAATCAAATCGGACGAAGAAAACAGATTCTGCTGTTGCGGGTTGATTGGCTGGGTAGCATTGGCGGTCGACCCAGCAATCCGCCAAAGGGCAAATCCGAAAATAAAAAGGGAATCTTGATCCGAAACCTATGCTACACAAACCGGAATGCGACGAAACTTGGAGGGATTGTCTAACACAGTAGTCTAAGCCTAGAAAGCATAATTTAGACATCAAACCACCATTAAAACATTACTTCCTAATTTAGAACCATAGTTTCTATTTTGGTAAAAATCATAGTTTTCATTGGAAACATGCTATGAATGAAAGAGATGAACTAGAGATGATTAGATCTCATTCTAGTACAAGAACACAGTAGATCAGAGGTATGAATAATCATAGAGAAGCATCTATAATGCTAGAATGAATCAAAATAGGAAATATTATCATAGTTTAAGAAGAAATCATAAGAATCATGTTAAGAATGAATGAGATGATCATAGTACAAGAGAATGAAAAGAGATTGTAAAGATATGACTACAAGGTTGCAGCATCTTCATCATAATCTCAGTTCAGAGATGAGAGTGATCATAGAAAGAATAAATCATTAACATAAAAGATAGATTACTAACCTTTAATTGAAGAACAAGAGATAGAGTTTGCAAGGTTGCAAGATTAGGTCTTCTTCTTCACTCTTGGAGGATTGGAGATGGTTTCCCTTCGTTCTCTAGGTGTTATGGAGGCTAGGGATACTAAAATCACGAAGTCATGGGGTATATATAGAAATATTCTCAAAACAGAAGATTCTGTTCGAGTTCAGCAACCCAGGGTCGATTGGCTGGGTAGCATTGAGCACTCGACCCAAGCACTCGACCCAGGCGACAAGGAAAGCCAAAAATAGGGATTTGAGGGTCTTCCACTACTCGGAATCAAATGAAACTTTAAACACATATTCTATAACATACCTAGCATGGAAAAATGGCTTTAAATCATATCCCACCAAGCTCTAAGGTCATCAACTAATCTTCTCTTCATCAAGGTGCAGTCTCTTCTCTATATCCAACATTGACTTCAAGTATGGGGCATCATCTTCAATCTCCATAGGTTTGGAGTCGAACACTATATCATCTACCAATATGGCCCATAGTTGACTTTCACTTCTACTTTGGGTCTTCGGACCTACAATCAAAGAGTATCGGGGTTAAGGTTAGGGCCGGGTTTCACAGAGAGTGCGGATCCAAACTATATTCCACTGGAGACCGAAGATTGAGGATCGTCTAAGGATGATCAATTGAGTCACATTTGGAGCAAAAAGAGAAGAAGCGTTGGAGATCGGAGAGATAAGAAGGAAACAGGAAGGTCAGGAGAAAGCAGATCTGAAGTTCATGGATCGGAAATCAGTAAAAGATTCCGTATCCTAGATGATCAAATTCAGCGATTGGCAAACAAAGACACTGGAGAAAAAGTGGAGGAAGTGATGAACCAAAATCCATTCGCTAAGGAGATTATGTCAGCACCATTGCCGCGCAATTTTAAACTCCCGATATTCACGATGTATGATGGAAGCACAGATCCGATGGAGCATCTGGCTCAGTTCAATTCTGTGATGATGTTGGCAGGTAATTCGAACATTTTAAAGTGTCAATCCTTTCCATCTTCATTGAAAGGTTCTGCAACAACTTGGTTCTTCAGTTTATTACCAGATTCCATTAAGGATTTCAAAGATTTGACGAAGATATTCTTGTCAAGGTTCCAAAGTAGTATGAAGAGTAGCAAAACTGTTGATAATTTGGCTGCAATTCGTCAAAAATCAGGAGAATCAGTTCGAAGTTACATGAAGAAGCCGGCAAATATTGCAGAGCTGACAACTCGTTGTAATCAGTATGCTAATATGAAAAACATCCTTCAGGCGAGAAAAGAAACTGATGGTGGCGGAAGCAAAAGGAAGACGGAGTCATGAGATCTGATCAGAGGGATCGTAGAAGTAACAGAAATTTTCTGAGACATGGCCCTGATCGTCAATTCAGAAGAAATATTCCGAGACCATTCCAGGAAAATTATACTCCTCTCAATACTAGAAGATCAGAAATTTTGATGCAAATTCAACATCAAGGAATTCTGAAATGGCCATTACCAATGATAGCAAAAATAGATGAAAGGAATCCAAATAGATTTTGCAGATATCACAGGGATCATGGTCATGATACTGATGATTGTAGAATTCTAAAAAATGAGATTGAACGATTAATCAGTCTGGGAAGACTGGATAACTTTGTCTAAAGAAGAAATGGAGGTAACCGGAGAAATGTTCCTGATCAGCCAAGGAGATGGAATAACCAACCACCAGCGAGGGAAGATCAACCGAAGGGAGATTTTCAATATAATTCTCCAGGCGAAAATACCAAACACCAAGAAAACCAGCAAGTTCAACAGAAGCAGTCTCCTGTTATGACCATCTTGGGAAGTTTAGATTTGAATTCAATTTCAAAGTCTAAGGCACATGCCAGGTATGTAAGTGCTGTCGAATCTCATGTTATTCCTAGAAGGATCAAAATGATGAAGGAGATAGTCTTCACGAAAGAGGAGATGGAAGGAATTCAGGAACCACATGATGACACCATTGTGGTAGTTATTGAGGTGGCAAACAGGGATATTCACAGGGTTCTAATCGATACGGGATCTTCTGTAGACATAATGTCTTATGAAGCTTTTCAACGATTGAAACTAGATACAGTCAAGATAAAGCCTTGCGGCACGAGACTATTCGGATTTTCTGGAGAATCTACCTCGGTAGAAGGAACCGTGGAGTTAACAATAACACTGGGAACACATCCACAAACGGTAACTACGATCACCAAATTTTTGTTGATAAAGAGTTTGTTAGCATACAATATAATTTTGGGGAGACCAACGTTGAATGCTATTGGAGTTGTAGTTTCGACAAGACATTTAAAGGTGAAATTCCCAACTGAAGGAGGCGTTGGAGAGTGTAAGTCTGATCAAAGAACTTCAAGGCAAAGTTATACAACTTTTTTAAAAGATTCAAAGGCACAAGGTAAAGCTCTTGCTCTCACTGTGGAAGTCATGGACAACAGGGATGAAGAAAAAATTCAAAGAGGTGAACCAGTGGAAAAGCTGGAGAAAATTTGTTTTGGCCTTGAAAATCCAGATAAAGGAACCATGATTGGAGCTGATCAGAACAATTAGGACAAGGATCGTTTAAAAGAATTTCTTCAGCAAAATGCACATGTTTTTGCTTGGTCAGCACAGGATATGCCAGGTTTAAGCAGAGAGGTGGCAGAACATTGTCTTTGGATAGATTCTTCTATCAAACCAGTAAAACAAAGGCGGAGGAATTTCTCATTAGAAAAGCATGACGCGATTAAAATTGAAGTGCAGAAGCTTCGGGAATCTCAGTTTATCGAGCAAATTGAATGTCCTAAATGGCTGGCGAACGTGGTAATGGTGAAGAAGCATAATGGCAAGTGGCGAATGTGTGTAGATTATACTGATTTGAACAAGGCATGTCCTAAGGATTGCTATCCTCTGCCGCGGATTGATCAGTTAATTGATGCCACATCAGGTCAGCAGATGTTGAGTTTTATGGATGCTTATTCTGGTTATAATCAAATTCTTATGAAAAAAGAGGATCAACCCCACACGGCATTCATGACGAACCGAGAAAGCTATTGTTATAAGGTTATTCCTTTCGGGTTAAAAAATGCTGGTGCAACATACCAAAGGGCAATGAATAAGCTGTTTGCTGATCAGATTGGAAGAAATATGGAGGTTTATGTAGATGATCTTCTTGTAAAAAGTCAATTCAGATATGGTCATCTTGCTGATCTAGGGGAGTGCTTTGATGTACTAAGGAGAAATGGAATGAGACTCAATCCTGAGAAGTGCGCGTTTGGGGTTTCATCTGGTAAATTTATTGGTTACATGGTCACGCAGAGGGGTATTGAGGTGAATCCAGAAAAAATCGGGGCTATCTTGAACATGATGGCGCCCAGCAGTATGAAGGAGATCAAAGTCTAACAGGGAGAGTAGCGGCATTAAGCAGGTTCATATCGAGATCAGGAGATAAATGTGCACCATTCTTCAAGGCGTTGAAAAATCTAAATGCACTCAATGAATTCAACTGGACAGAGGATTGTCAAAAGTCATTTGAAGAATTAAAGAGGAGACTGACCAGTCCACTAGTTCTATCTCGACCAAAGCCAGGAGAGATTTTGCAGATATATTTGTCTTCTTCGAAGGCGGCAGTAAGCGCAGTGTTAATTCGGGAAGAAGGTACTGATCAAAATCCTATCTACTTTGTAAGCCATACATTGCTAGATGCAGAATCTAGATATCCGGAATTTGAAAAACAGGCTTTAGCTTTGATAATGGCAGCTAGGAAGCTCAGACCTTATTTTTAGGCTCATCCAATTATTGTTCTTACTAACTGGCCTTTAAAGAAAATATTGCATAAGCCTGATCTGGCGGGGAGAATGGTATCATGGGCAGTAAAATTAACAGAACATGATATAGATTATAAACCGAGAACTGCGATAAAAGCATAGGTGCTGGCTGATTTTATTGCTGAAAGTATTTCGCTACCGGAGGAGGAAAAAGATTCCAGTGAGATGTTTTCTGGTTGGACTTTGCATGTTGATGGGTCAAGTCATTCTCAGGGATCAGGAGCAGGGGTGATTTTACAAAGTCCGTTCGGATTTGTAATTCAGAACGCACTTCGATTTAATTTTCATGCTTCAAACAATGAATCATAATATGAAGCTCTTATTGCAGGTTTGCGATTGGCCAAATCTCTCTGTGTACATTGAAGTAAAAAGTGATTCTGAGCTGGTGGTCAGCCAAGTTATAGGAGTGTATGATGCAAAGGATGACCGGATGGTCAATTATCTTAAGAAGGTATGGGAGTGCAAAGAATGGTTTTCACAATTCTCAATTATGAGAATATCCCGAAATCAAAACAGTGAGGCAGATTCTCTGGTGAAATTAGCATCTGCAAGATCTACTTCTATGCCACAGGCTGTGTATTTTGAGGAGCTGAATATTCCAGCATATTCAGAGCTAGAGATAATGGAAATCGATGAAGAAATATCTTGGATGGAACCTATTATACAATATCTTAAAGATGGCGTTCTTCCTGAGGATAGAGAAAAGGCCGAACCTGTGAAAAGAAGAGCTGCTAGGTTTATCCTAAAGAATGAGCTGTTATATCAAAGAACAGTTTCTGGGCCACTCCTGAAATGCTTAGGACCATCTGATGTGCAATATGCTTTATCAGAAGTCCATGAAGGAATTTGTGGAAGCCACTTAGGTGGGAAGGCTTTGGCTTATAAAGTTCTAAGACAAGGATTTTATTGGCCATGCATGCAATCTGAAGCAATTGAGTATGTAAGAAGGTGTCATCAATGTCAAATTCATGCACCAATTCAGAGTCAGCCAGCAGAACAACTAACATCAATTCTTAATCCTCTTCCATTTGCTATGTGGGTATGGATTTGTTAGGCCCATTTCCTGTTACAACTGGAGGGAAAAAGTTTGTAGTGGCAACAATTGATTATTTCACGAAGTGGGTAGAAGCAGAAGCCTTGGCCACGACTACCACGAATCAAATCGAGAAGTTCTTTAGAAATCATGTCATATTCAGATATGGCCTGCCAAAGATTCTACTAACTGATCACGGACCACAATTTGACAATGAAAGATTCAAGGAATTTTGTGCAGATTATCATATTGAATGCAAGCACTCATCTGTGGCATATCCTCAATGCAATGGTCAAATTGAGGTAACCAACAGAACACTTTTGCAAGGAATAAAAAAGAGACTGGATGAGGCACATAGCTTGTGGATCAATGAACTACCTCATGTATTATGGGCGTATAGGACTACAGTCAGGACTCCAACGAGAGAAACACCTTTCAGACTAGCGTATGGGTCAGAGGCGTTGGCTCCAGTGGAGGTTATGGTGGGATCAAATAGATATGAAGGATTTGATCTAGTGGTTAATGAAGAAGGATTGCGAGCAAATCTTGAGTTCTTAGATGAAGTCAGAGAAAGAGCATTATACCGCAATATAGAATATCAGAGGAGAACAGCGGCGTATTACAATGCTCGAGTCAGACCTAAATCTTTTAGAGTGGGAGATTTGGTTCTGAGGAAAAAATCAGCATTAGATCCAAGAAACTGTGGAAAACTTTCTTCAAATTGGGAGGGGCCATATGTGGTGACAAAAACTATGAGCAGAAACACATACTAGCTGAAAGATGCTCATGGGAGTTGTTTGAAACGACTGTGGAATGTAATTCACCTTAAGAAATATTATCAGTAGAAAGGAGGTAGGATTTTCTAGTATTCTTGGAGAAATCATCTTATTAATCGTGGTCATCAAAAGTTTCTTCTTCATTTAGTCACTATAATATTTTTACCAGCCAGTTGTCTGATCATGCCATTTCAACACTGATTCAGGATCATTCCTTACGAGGGTGATCCCGACTTTTCGAAGTCAGGCCAAGTGGCCGGCCTTACGAGGTCTGATCATGCCTTTTCAACGCTGATTCAGGGTCATTCCTTCCGAGGGTGATCCCGGCTTTCCAAATTCAGGCTCAAGTAGCCAGCCTTCTGAGGCATGATTATGCTAGCTGATCCGGATCATTCCTTCCGAGGGTGGTCCTGACTTTTTATAAGTCAGGCTCAAGTAGCCAGCCTTCTGAGGCCTGGTCATGCTTTCCGAAGCTGATCACGGATCATTCCTTCCGAGGGTGGTCCCGACTTTTCGTAAGTCAGGCTCAAGTAGCCAGCCTTCCAAGGCCTGGTCATGCTTTCCGAAGCTGATCACGGATCATTCCTTCCGAGGGTGGTCCCGACTTTTCATAAGTCAGGCTCAGGTAGCCAGGTCATGCTAAGCTAATCACGGATCATTCCTTCCGAGGATGATCCCGACTTTCCGAAGTCAGGCTCCAGTAGCCATTTCTCTAAGGCAGCACAAGGCAGCATCTCTCCAAGGCAGCCTTTTGATTGAGAACAATGGAATTAATCAATAAAACAATTCAAGGATCAGGTTATATGGAGGATTATTTATCGAAAGTTCAAAGATTTTCTACAGGTCATCATCTGAGAATATCTGATCAGCTATTGAGGTTCGTATCAAATATTTTCTCTTCAGGAGTATCTCATCAGAAGTAAATGAAGAATACAAATATGATTAGAAATGTGTCTAATCAAATATGCGATGTTATAAAAGATACTATTCTGTCAAAACCAAAAAGAACGAAAGAAAGGGAGGAAATTTCATTAATATAAAAGACAGACAAGTTCAAAAACCTCATATGCTAAAGAGGTAAACGAAAAAGAGGAAAAAGGTAAATTCATAAACACAGGAAATGTTTTCTTCACACTTGAGATTTTGTAGATGGATCAACATCTGCAACATTATCAGATGGATCGACATCAGCAGCATCATTGGCAACAGTTTCTTTATCATCTTGAAGAGATGAGTTACCATCACCATTGTTATCTGAATCACTGGCAGAATGGTCTTGGCCAGGACTGGAAAACTCACTGTTATCATTGTCAGAATCATTTTCTAATGAACTATCAGAATTGGGGTATCTCAAATTCCTAAGATCAAAAAAGGTTCTGGATGGGAGAAATTCTGGAGGTAACAATCTGAAATCTATATCAGGATGAATCTTGAGGATTTCTGAGAAGATTTGATCAGAGCAATCCTTCACCATATTCTTGCAAAATCCGAGGAAAGTTGGATTATCTCCAACTTCCTTCATTGAGGAGGTGACTGAATTTAAGACAATCTGATTTTCACTTTGTATTCTTTTCTTCTCTACTTCAAATTGTCTTCTCTCTGCTTCCAAATCTTCATGCAGTAAAGTTTTGAATTTTAAAGTTTCATCCAAAAGAGCATGAAGACTTTCCTTTACTTTAGAAACCAAACCTAGGGAAACCTCAAGATTATCTCTTTCTGCTGTTACCTCACTGAGTCTCAATCCCAAACCATCATTTTTATCCTCTTAAGCAGACTTTTCCTGTAAAATTGAGTTGAAAGCTTTCACATGATATTCTTGGGCCAACTCTAAAGTTTTATTTAGCTTTTCAATCTCATTGAACTTTTCCTGAAGTTCATTCTTTTCTTTCTCAATACTTTGTGACCAGACCAAAGCTCTGGTTAGCTTTTCCTTAAAATCCTCTCTTTCATCTGTGGCAATCCTGGCCCTGTCAAGGGCATCATTCTTTAACATTTTGAGCTAAAGGAGCTCATCTTTATAATTCAAAATAGCATCTCTCAACATAGAAATCTCTTCCTGCAATTCAGCACAATGGTCAGAGCAAAGTTCATAATCAGTGTGCAAACTATCAAGATCATTCATCAAATCAATCTCTCTGAACTCAGCATTTGTTAATTTTCTCTCTGAAGAGTCCAATTTTCTCTGAAGATCTTGTACCTCATTGACCAGCTCAAAATTCCTTTTGATCAGATCATCATTTTCCTGGATAAAGTTTTTTCCCTCTCCTACACTTCAGAAAATGCATTAAAGGCAGCTCCAAAACATCTGTAGATTAATCAATATAAACTAAACAGAATAACTAACTAGATCAATAGTAAATCAATTTTAATAAAGGAATGAAAAGAAAGATCTGTTTATTACCCCCATCCGTGAGAGTAAAGCTCAAAGTCAGACATTCGAGCAGTTTTTCTCTTGTCACGAGGGATTCGGCCTTTTGTGGCCCACTCTCTGGCAACCTCCCAATTGTGGTTGGCTGTATGGTTTTCTTTTAAAATCCACTCAGGATTGAAAGGATTTCCAGAGCCAGCAACACTCATGGTATCATCGAGCTGGTTACGGACTGGTTGAAGATCAGCTATCTCAATTACATTCTCAAGATTTGCATTCACAGCAGCATCATTTGAACCAGTATGCACGATAATATTTTCTTGATCTCCATGACCAATCTGGGGATCATCTACCATAAGAGCTTCCGGATTGACAGCATTATGTTCTGGTAGGGCAACTTCATGAATTTCTTCAAGGAGAGGAATATTCTGATTATTTCCTCCTAAAGGAGGAGCATCTTGATCATTTTCTTCAACAAAAGGGGGGACATTAGTATCTGGAACAACAACATCCAATAAAGGGATGGATAGGGTAAAATAGAAACAGAGGGTTCATTCACATGGTTCTTGGCAGCAACATCCAAGGGAGAAGCAGGCATATCAACATTTACATCACACAATTGGTCAACAATTTCCTCAATAATATCACCTGCATCATGAATTAATATGTCTTCAGCAATTCTCTTCAGATGATCAGGAGAATAGTCAAAAAAGTCCTTACCTCGATCTTCATCCTCAACCATCTTTTCTGGGAAGATAGAAGTATCGTGGGGTAAATCAGCTGGTGTGTGTGACAGTAAGCTTTCTCTATTTTCTTTAGCATTAGCCTCGGAGGCAACGGGAATTTCTTCATTGGTGGCAGGCAGAATTTCTTCATGTGGATTATTTTCTTCAATGGGGACTTCTGTAGGAGCAGTATGGGATTCTTTTCTTTTCTTCTTCTTCTTCGAGCCAGACGAACCCTGGTCAGAAACCTGGACCTGTAGATCTAAGTCTGCATCTCAGTGTATTGGAAGTTCTGGAGGTCCTCACCTTGGGACCAGGTGTCTTGCTTGCAACAGTTTTCACAATTTGAACATCAATATTTTCTCTAGCGGAATCTTCTGGCACCTGGTCGATTTTTTCTCGACCAGGGGAAGTTTCCTTCTCAACAGGTTTTCTTTTTGAAGGGTGAAGGGCACTGTGTTTCCTTTTCTTGGAGGATTTGATAACTTTGGGGTCAGATTTCTTTTATTCTAAAACAATTCTTCGGAGATCAACAACGCTAGGGACTGGACGAGCAACTATTTCGATAAAAAAAAAAAAAAGTATATATATATTGATGATGAACGAAGATTTCAAGGAAGAGGTAATGGTAAATGAAAGAAAGATATACTGTTGTTACTATCTTTACCTGGAAAGAGGCCATGACTGATAAGACTTGCATCCGTTTTCAACTTGGCTGCATCTATTGGAGTTCCAGTGGGAATCAAACTCCAAGTTTCTTGGTCGTACTCAGTAAGTTCGGGACGCACTTTCAGAGGGGATAAGGAGTTCAAGGAATGTAAACACCATCGAGACCGAAAGTTTGGATTCGGAATGGCGCAGAAGAAATACTTCTCTCGCCATTGCTTGTTGTCATGGGGAATGGAGGAATCAATGAAAATCTGGGAGTCTTTTCCCAGGTCATTCAAAATGCAGGTTCTTCTGGCAAAATGAAGGTATCCGCATTCGCGGGATACTTTCAGGGTGTAGTAATTTCTGAAAAGATCAACAGAGGGGATACGATTCATCTTGAGGATAAAAGCGAAAAAACAGTAAACTAGTCTCCAACTGTTTGGAGTAAGTTGAGAAGGGCAGACATGATAGTAGTCCAATAAAGATTGAACTATGGGGATCAAGGGGATTCTAAAGCCTGAGTCGAGATGATCAAGGTAAATGGTGATAACTCCTGGATCAACTGAGTAGGGACGGTCAGAAGATTCGGGAACCCATATTCTGGCATCAGAAGGGAAATGGTAACTTTCCAAATAGGAGTCCAGGTGAGATTTCTTTATTTTGGTGGGATACCACTGGGGACCAGCATATTTTGGGTCCATCTTCTCTCTGGACATATTTACAGGAGTGTAAATGACGATGGCTTCATCGTGAGCATATGGAATAGGTTTCCGGTCTGAAGGATTCTGATGAGAGGAGGAAGCACCAGATACGTCTTTCATTCGCTCGTTGTTTGAAGGTATAGCAGATTGAGCAGAGGTAATGGGTATTGAAGGGTTGGAAGCAGGATCCATGGCGGAGACAAGAAAGGAGGAAGAAGAAAACCTGAAAGATAAAATCTGAAAAGGAGTGATAAGTAAAATGGCGGATAAGTATGTTTGATATTCTTGAAGGAGGAGAGCAGAGTACGGAAGGGAACAGGTGATAGTTGACAGATATATATATAAAGAATGAAGGAAGATTTCTTGAAAAGAGGGGGAAATACACGATGGTCCAAAATCAATGGTCATTACTTTTCGTAACCGACCCGTGGGATCAATTAGTGGATGTATGAAAATTGCAGTTGAAAAGAATGAGAATGATGTGTGAGAAGGTAAGGGAACAGTATGATGGTCATACATGGGAAAAAGACGAAATTTATGATCAAGCGGCGGTAACATTAAGGAAAATGAAAAGTTATATTTGAAATTTTGTGAAAAGCCTGACAGGAAAGTGATTTCAGCCGGTTTCAAGATAATTTGGGGGCTGAGTACAGTAACATAATAATTACGCAAGGCAATTCAAATATTATATTCAACTATTGCAGAGGACATAATTTTATAAGAGACATGGTCATAAATCAACTTTCAAGTTAATGATGATATGGTGACTTGGCATCAAAGTTTTGAAGAAATCAAGGACTATCTAGGGAAAAGGCGTAATGGCGGAGCAAGGAATACTGGATGATTTTGACAGGAAGGATTAAACCTACTGATAAGAGTCTCATGTAAGTTCAACCTGATCAGTAGGCTTGGGGGCTTATGTTGTGACTAAAGTATCCACCTCCGGTTTACACCGGTCAAACCAATCTTAGCCGGGTTCGATTGAGAGAATAAAGGAAGGATGATCAGCGACGTTCAAAGAGGAGCGATGATCCGACGGCTATGATCGAAAAAGTGTTATAAGCGGGAAAGCTAGTATAAAAGGGAAGGAAGATTCGTAAGAAGGTAAGTCTCTGAAATCAACCAAACTCTAAACTCACTCTGATTAAACTCCATTAAAGCACTTTAGAAGCTCCAGAAAGCTCTGAAGCATCATCTTCACCATACTGACTAGATCGTCGGAGACGAGACGCCGATCAAGACGATCGGTTCCGTTTCTTACTGGTATTCTGTTTCTTTCAAGAGTGAGAGGTTGATTGATCGAAGAGCAAACCAGATCGAATCAGATCTGAGGAGTTCAGTGCGGAAAACTACGGTTCAAGGCGATCGGCAGAAATAGCACCAACAACATGCTTTAAGATATACACCAGCCCTCCTCTGGGTAAGTCTAGTCACTCTGATCCGGCAAGGACTGGTTACCTCTGTAGGGATCCTGGGCAAAATGGAAGGTCCACACCTGGCTCTCAAAGCATGGCTGGGGTTAAGTCAACACTCTCTCACCACGACCATTGGTAATGAGTACTGGCGCATGTCGAGGTTTCTAATCCAATGCAAGGTCATATAGGTAACATGTCTACATGAAGTCCAGATACATCCCCTATGGCACCAACCAACTCGGTTCAATATGCTTCGCAACCTAGGAATGAGAATCCTCACGGACTGGCTACCGCTATTGGACTTCATTCCATAACCCTATGGTCATCAACATATTGTTGGGGCGGAATGCTCTCATGACTCCTCACGACACCCGGTCCGTTCCTTGGATGTCCATGAGCCCAGCCCTACCATTTATATGACTAACAAGGGACCAACGTCACATCACTGTCATCACAGGTCATCCGGTTTCAATCCCCTTACCGAAAGGGTAGTAGCATGTGGGGTACCTAGCCATGCAATTCTAGACTCTACCTAAACATGTCATCCAATAGTTATGACAGGTCTGGAGACATCAACAGGCATGTGTCCCATTCCACAGCCTTCTGATATCCCAAGCTAAGATATCTAGAGGAATACCTCATCCATCAGAACCACATACTAACCATCATCAGTATATAACATTCATAACCAACAAACTATATATGTAAACAAGATGAACAGTAGTAATATAACAAGACCAGTATGTAAAACATGCTTACAGCAACATATATAATGAAAGACTAATACTAACAGACACTGGACTAGGATGTTTAAGTCTATTCATAAAGATAGGATTGACTGTCCTTACCTACATATAAGTAAATCGTCCGAAAAAAGAGATCCGTAAACTATTATAATACTTTCTCTTCAAACAGAGAACACCTAAACATAGGGTTACAATAATGTATAAGTCAATTGAATCAATTCGGATCAAAACCAAAAGTCATTTGGTCACTGTTTACCAGTCGGTCGCTCGTGCCGATTGCTTAGGTTGAGCGACCGCCACTAGTGACCGCCCCAAAACAGAGAGTTTCAATCCGAAACTCAGGCTTTTGATCATCCGTTTTCAATCCGGATTTCGAGTGATCATAGCCTAAATGTCGAATCTAACACTCCTATAGACAATGGGTGAAAGGAAACCTAACAATCACCATAATTGGGTTACCCAGAACTCTCCCCTTGACTAGATCTATCCTTTTCACAAAAGCAGGGTTTCGTTTTCGAATGAATCACATCAAGAAGATTGGAAAGAGAGTTACGATTGATAAAAAGGGTAACCACCATGATGAGGGGATGGGTTAACACGAAATTGAGAGACAAGGGAGATAAAGGATGAAGGGTGAATCCATTACCTCACTTCAAAACACCAAAAACAGGGAAGGATTGATCTCCAGATCACTACCAGCACTTCAGATCTGCTTTCGGCACTTCTCCGCAGCCGTCTAACCTCCAAAAACAGTAACCAGGAATAAAATATTTGTGAATTAGGCGAGGGTTACCTTTTATAGAAGTCAGGGGGCAAAAAAGGGCAAAACCCCGAAAACAGAACCAGGCGGTCGCTCCAGGCAATCGCTTGGTTTGATCAATCGCCACTAGCAACCGCCCCCATGTATTTTGCCAAACAAGGGTGCTTTTGCTAGGGGGTTGATATCCAAGTACAACCTAGCCCTAAAGAAGAGATGGGGGAGATCTAACCTTCATTCCGGACATCTCCAGACATCACTTGCCTTCCAAAAGTCCAACTACCAAGCAAGGCAGGCTCTTCAGACAGAGAATCCAGATCCATGGGTTCAGGGTATGGATCATGGACTTCTATCCAGACACTCCACAAATTTACCCGACTAGACCTTCGGGTTCTCGAACCTACAATACGGATCTCGCATTAGAAATACGGGGGTTGTTACATCACTAATCCATGATCTCTTTCCATTCCTACTTATGATATACTCTTATTTTAATTCTAGCATATGCATTTCTATAAACTTCTTATTAACATCTTGCATTCTTGACCTAAACTGAGATATGTAATGTGTTAAACCTATGTTCTATGCTAGCATATGATTCTAATCTATTCCCCATCATTTCCCCTAGCTAATCCCTCCATTTTCATTGCTTTTCATTTGATTTCACTTCATGCTATGTTCTTGTATTTAGAACATAGGGTTTCAATTTAAGGGTTTTCAATTGGGCCATTAGATTGTTTTGATTCTTATTGTATAGTGTCCTTATACTGTTACAATGAATCCCTCCAAGTTTCGGATAGATCCGAGCCCCAGAAGACTGATTTCGGACCAAAATCACCAAAATACACTATGCAGCCCCGATACTGTTTCTTGGTCAATCCTGCTTGGTCGATCCCATCAACCAAGGAGCATCGACCAAGTAGGTGTTGAACTGTGTTCTTCGCCATTTTGACCTGTTTGACCTCCGATTTTCCCGATTTCTTCTCTAATCTTTCATTTATATTTGTCTCGGGTCTTAATACCATCATTGGATCATTCTTTTGTGACCTTTGGATCATCATCATCACATCTTAAGGTAAGGACGGTTATCACCATATAACATAGACTGTATGACTTTTACACTGTTGTTGGCAATTTAGTAGACTTAGCTTATTAGTTGATTATAGACATCATATGACTATTGTAGTTACCTTATGACAATAGCACCATGCTTAATTACTTTGTTTATCATGTCTATTTATTCTTGTCATGTACTTATACACTTGATTATGAGATGTTATGACATATCTTTTCTTATGATGATGTATCGTTGATATGTGATATGATGGAAATAAGCATGTGGTTGCTTAGGTATAATTTGGGATTGAGGAGTGTCCTGCTGACACTTCTGTCCTTGGACATCAGAGGGAATAGTATGGGATGTTCTCCGAAGATGCCCATCGATGCTTTCCCGGATTATTGGATGACATACATAGGACTTGTCTAGTGGTGTTTGGCTAGGATGTCCCTGTCATGTCAGACCCGAACCGAAAGGGCATTGAGATTGAACGACCCATGGTAGCAATGGGGATTTGTGGGCGCTCAAGACCGGTAACCAACCCGTGAGAGGACATGAATCACATTGTGGGGGCCATTTATTAGTAGGGTTTCAAATGGATAGACTTGGGCTCACGGGCGCTCAAGACCGGTAACCAACCCGTGAAAGGATGTCAGAGCTTCCCGTCTACTATTTGTGGATGACCAATAGGGTTGATGAGTCCGTAGTCCGAGTTGGTTGAAGCCATAGGATACGTGACTCTAGTGTGAAAGATACCGAAAAGGATCCCAAGATATCTTAAATGGTTGAGGAGGAATGGAAGTATCCGGATCTGAGTTGACATGACTGAGTAGATGACTTGCATTGGGCTAGACTTTACCATGACATGCGCCAATACTTATACCAATGGTGATGTGAGAGAGTGGTGACCAAATCCCCAGCCATGGTTTTTGACGAGGACTTTACCCAACTACCCCGGCAGACCCAAGATACCTTAAATGGTTGAGGGGGAGTGACAGACGACCCAAAGAAGTATGGTGCTATGACTAAAGCATGTCTACCATAGAGACCAGCATTCATAGAGTTAGAATCATACTTGCATCATGTGTTTCATATCATATTGCATCATATTATGACTTGTATCATATGGCTTATGTATTATGGAATAACTACCTTGCTGAGTTATTTTGAACTCACTCCTTTTTGCAACATCTTTTGTTAGACTTTCCTGCAAGTGCTACTACTGTTGACTATAATGGTCAACACTTTGAAGACCAAGTTGGTGACTCATACAATACTGGTTAACGCGACTACGTCGGTGAACACTATCAGTTCAAGACTGATATTTGTCAAGAGCAGATTCGACCTTGTCTAGTTTCTTATGATTATCTTATTGAGGAAATATTGTATAAGTTAGAAGAAATTGTAACTTAGTTGCTTACCTTTTTCTTTCCCTTCTTTTGAGAACTGGTTGTAACCTTTACTTTTATTCGATCTACCTTCCGCTGTTATTGTAAAATGGGTTTCCCCTTTTATTTCGTACTTTGACTATTTATTTTATTGGTATCATTTTCTGCACTTTGATGTTCTTTGTGATCCTTCTAAGATCCTTTCTTGACTTTTATTATTAAATTACTTGAAAACTATGATTTGTTCTTGCTTTTGATTAAGTTATTGTGCTAAGTGGATGATCGTTCCTAAACTTGATTTTTTGGGCTGTGGATCACTCCCCCGAGTAATCCAGATAGGGTACCCCCTGGGTGGATTTTTGGCTAGATGTGACAGTGTTGTGACACGTAGTGGGAAAGAATATTATGCACCTTTGCCTACTCCTAAGCCATTGCCCATTGATCTTGAGAGTCGAAAAGAAGTTGATTTGAGCCATGAGACTAGTAATGATGCACACAAGCCTAGTAAAGAGACACCACTTGTGAGTATTCCCCATCAATTTCCTTATAAGGGGTTGCACTTCTGATTGTAGAGGGTCCTACTCCTAATCTTACACTCCCAAAGCCCCCTTCCCTGAAGCTCTTGAGTCCTCAATTCCAAATTCTAGAAAGAATGCTAAGATGCAAGAGATGATTGATTTATTCCAACAAGTTCGTATCAATCTCTCCCTATTAGATGCTATCAAGCAAGTCCCAACTTATGCTAAGTTTCTAAAAGATTTATGCACCCAAAAGCATAAGTTGAAGACTCAAACACCTAAAACTGTGCACCTAACTGAACAAGTCAGCTCTAAAATTTCCAACCAACTGCCCCCATAAACTTAAAGATCCATGTACACCTTTAATTTCATGTGTCATTGGAGATCTATCCATAAGCAAAGCATTGCTTGATTTGGGAGCCAGTATGAATATTTTACCCGGTTCAGTTTATGATAGGATTGGTCTAGAAGACTTGAAATCCACTGATGTGATTCTACAATTGGTAGAACGCTCAATCAAAGGACCCCGTGGGCTACTTGAAAACGTTTTGGTAAAGGTTGAGGATCTATATTTTCCTATTATTTTTTTATTCTAGATATGAACAATACAACTACCAATAAGTTACCACCAGTCATTCTTGGACGGCCCTTTTTAGCCACTTCGAATGCTTGCATCAATTGTAGATCGGGTGTCATGGACATATCATTTGGCTATAAGAAACTTAGAGTCAACATCTTCAATGCATCCTTAAGCCCAAATAGGGATGAAGAGTGCTTTGTGATTAACTTTATTGATGAGGTAGTGGCTGATTATACTCCAAATATGTTTATTGATGATCCCTTGCAGTATTACTTGCCATTTAGAAAATCTGACCTAAATATTAAGGAAGTCCACATTGATGGACTCTTCCACTTCTTTGGAGCAGTCACCATTCACATTTAGATTTGAGCCTCCACCTCCATTGACTGCATCTCACTAAGTCTGGCTGAATACTCTAAACTTAGCGCTTTGTGGGATGCAACTCATTTGTTTAGATGTTATTTCTTGTTCTTTTTCTTCTCTTTTCTTTGTTTGTTGTTAGGTTTTACTGTTGCGTGCTCTATCATGATTTCAAACATCGGGTATACTCTTTCCTTTATTTGCTTCTATCATGTTATATATATATATATATATATATATTGCATGCACTGAGGTCATTGCATAATTTAAGTGTGGGGGGGTGTCAACTTGAGTAAGACTCACTGATAATTTGCAGAGCATTGTCACAAAGATAAAAAGTGCCCAATTTTTTTTGACTTTAGTAAGGTAAATGTTTTAATTCCTTGCTTCGATACAAAATGAGAGTTTAAGTGTTTTAGAAATTCCATCTGATGTAATGAGCACCCTCTTGAGAGAATAGTAATGGGTTTTACATTTTGAGACTGAGATTGAATCGGAAAATCGGAACTCCAGGTAGTCCGAAATTTTTGACCATCTAGTTGTCTTGTATTGCCTTGTGCTTATGGTGATAAGTTGATACTAATTTTAGACTATTTAAATGTGAAGTGAACTAAAGTATCATGTAAAAAAAATGCTAAAGTTTAAAGTTTAGACCTCTGTTTGTGAAATTAAAAATAACTACAAGCGCATGGTATCGTGTAGCTAACGGGTCGATCTCAAGGAGATATGTCACTTAAAACTTAACCTCTTAATGGTAAGGCAAGAGTGCAATGATTCAAATTTGTTAAGTACTTAATTGAACTAAATGAACAGTCCTAATCCATACATATAATACGATCGAATTGAGATGAAAAATAAAGCAAACATAACCAACGCATAATTAATAAAGGCAAAAAAAAATGCGAACAATAAATAAATAAAAATAAAAGGGAAGTGATCCGAGTGTCAGCTCTGGATCTAGGAAAAGTGAGTATAATTATAATAACTTTGACCGTGGACCCTTTGCCATAGCTTACAATCTACCGATCGGGGGAACAGATATTAGAGAAAAAATTGCAGAAAGGAAATAATCAAAACAATAAAAGGAAAGGGAAACCTTAACCAAAGAGAGGCACAACTATAGGCATCTTTGATCAAGGACCCAGGGGAAGGGAGAACAATAAATAAATGCTAAAAGTAAATTGTTGAAAGTAAATAACAGAGCAATAAAAGGAAAAATAAACCTTAACCAAAGAGAGGCATGACTGTAGACATCTTTGATCAAGGACCTAGGGGATAGAAGAACAATAAATAAATGCTGAAAGTAAATCCTAAAGTTAAAATATGGAGGGGTAAATAGAAGCGGGAATGGAGGGGGGAAAGAAGATTATTGAAGAAGGTTACTTACTTGCATCTTTGTACTTCAAATAATAAATAAAATAAAAAAATAATTGAAAAACAATTCGAATCTCGCCCAACCCTAACAACCAAATCTAGATTTGCAATTGCTAGATCCAGAGAAAAACGAATCCTCAAACTTGAAACTTGAACTTGAACTTGAAAATGCATTACATGGAAAAATTAAACCTAAGCATTCATTCTAGAAATTAGAATCTCACGAAAGCAATCAAAGAAAACTAAAGAAAACCTAAAATAAATTGAAGAGAAAAGAAAATGTGTTCTTCCTAAGCTCTAAAACACATTCTCCCTTGATGGAGTATGCTCTCCTTTTATAGAGTTTACATGGGATATGAATCTTGATAGAATTTGAATCAAACTCAGAGTTCCTATATGACTCAATCAATTAGGGTTTTGGCATACCAATCGGATTGTCTTAGAGAGATCAAATGCACAATTCCACCATTGGATTTGAGGATCAAGAAGGCGTGAAGCTCTCCTCAAAAAATCAGCTTGATCGGACACCGGATGACCATTCGATGAAAGGCTTGATCGAAATTGGACAGAGATTCAAAAACGGGATTTTTCCCTCTTCCTTCTCTAAATATAATTTTTTTTTTTTCATCTTTTTCTTTCTTTGATCAAATCCCAAATAGGAAATAAGATATTGAAGTATGCAAGCACACTTTTCTCCATTAGGGCTCTCTCAAGAATATCTCTGTAGATTTGATTGATAATTTATAATCTCAGCCATAGATCAAAATTTGCTTCTTTATCTCTAAAATATTTTGGAGTTGGCCCATAATCACATCTCTAGCCCATCATGCTCTAGATCAGGCCCATTTTCGCATTTGAGAATTTGAACGGACCTCTTGACGTGTAAAATTGCATGATTCATACCCAACACTCCGAATATTTGCTTAAATCTTAAAAAGTCCTAAAATCTGCAAAAACAACATAAAACCCAAGGTAGCTCCACTCTAAGTGTGTAAAATGCATGTCTTATGCCCTAATATTTCACACATAAATGTGCTCATCAACCTCCTTAGTAACTGGGTCTCAGTGTCACCAACATCGTGCCTCGCTTCAAACAGTTGGATGTCTTTGGTCCAGTCTTGGCCTGTAGCTTGGTTGATTTGATTAAGTAAGTTCGAGGGGTATTTTACACCTAGTCCCTTAAGGCCATCTGGCTTGAGAGCGGCTGACCCAACACTCGTTACATAGGCCATCTAGAAAGCTTAAGAGGCAAGACATTGCACGGACTAGAACTATGAGCATTAGAGAAATAAGTGAATTAATGTGCTTATACAGGTGAAATGTCTAAGAATGTCAATATTGCTTAGATCTTGAGTTCTTGGCATTATTTGGTACCTAGATTAGTCTTATCTGAGGGTGAACTGGTAGACTGAAGATAATAGGAGACTTCTCGATTGAATTGTTTGCCTAGAGCTAGCCTCAAGAGAAGGTGTAAAGAGCTTAAGTGTGGGGGTACCTATATTCCCTTCAATCTTTAATGGAGTGTCTTTGTCCTAGAATCTATCTTTTTACTCTTACTATTGCCAGAATAATTAGAAGAGCACTTAAGAATTTTGTGTGTATATTCTCTGCAAACACTCACGAGACACAACTCGTCCACTAGGGGTTAAAAGGCTTGTTGCACATGCTAAGTGCAACTGTGATTCCTACGAAAGTGAGTTAGGTTTTTCTTTTATTTCCGTATTGCATTTATTGTTTTGTTTTGCTCGAGGACTAGCAAAAACTCAAGTGTGGGAGTATTTGATAAGCATGCATTTATCATTATTTATTGGATTTAATTTCCCATACTTAGTTAACTAAAAAAGAGCTAATTGATTATTTTTGTGTATTTTTCAGGAAAAATGTGATTTTGGTTATTAGAGATAATATGGAGTAAAGTTGAGAAATATATTAAATATTGGTGGATTTTAAATCATGGCATTCAATCTTGCTGTCCAAGAAATCATGAAAAGTGAGATCTTAGCCAAATTGGAAACAGGTGGAGGCCTAAGGAACAAAATTGGTAATAAATCTAAAAATCGGGTAAACAGACCTACCTTCAGTATTTGGGCATATCTCTCTTGCATGAGCTCGGATTGCGGTGATTCAAGATGCTATGAAACAATATCGAAAATATCTACAACTTTACAATTTGATTTTTTCCAAAATCGTAACGAATAAAGGTCGAATCGACGGGTAAAGAGAGGAGATTCATTGTGTGCGGGAGACATAAAAGAGAAGCCAACCTCAAAGAAGAGGAGAAGACGGCGAACACAGATCTTGGTTCTCATCTCTCTCATTACTCAAGAAGAAGACCACATCTCTCTCTCTCTCTCTCTCTCTCTCTCTCTCTCTCTCTCTCTCTCTCTCTCTCTCTCTCTATCTCTATGTTTCATCTTTATTTTTCTTATGAACTTTGTGATAATGAGTAACTAGTTCCTTCTCTTTGGGATGTAGATGAACCATGCTTATTTCATTAATTTGATTGTTCTATATCTTCTAGTTGATTGTGTTTGAGTTTGGCAAAGATGTTCTATAGCTCAGCAAACTAATAGTGCCAAGCTTCGGCGAAGGACGATAGTCTTGCAAAGACAAGGCATATATAGGAAGATCATCCTTAATTTGCTTTGAAGTGTAGAGTTATATCAGTTAGGAAAAAACATTGGGGATTCGAAATCCCAAAGATCTTCACGTATTCATAGTTAAAGTTTTTGCATTAATTAATAGATTTAGTTTAAATTTAGTTTTGTTGAATTCAATCTTAGTAACTTAGCCTTTTAGTTCTCCATAGTTCGACCTCGTACTTTCTGCTAGCTAGATTAGTATAGGATTTTATTTTTTATTGGTTAGCGACACGATCAGAGAGCTTGGCAAAGACGAAGCAGGTGAAGATCTAGAAGAAAAAGCAGTAAGAAGGAGAGGTCTAAATCCTCCACCCCCACTCATTCCTCTTCCTCTACCCACACTATTCTGTGGCCTCATCAATGATGGAGAAGAAGAAAGGCTAAACACAGCGTCCATTGAAGTTAGGGTTTACACGCATTCAGCGGAGAGGTACTACGCATTTCAATCCATTTGGACTTTATGCTGAGTCCGGATCTACAACCCGTCTGTGCTCCCCGATGGCTTTACCACCATAAATATAGGGGGACCTAGGGTTAAGTGATGGGTTCTTCTTTTTATTTTTATATTTTATTATTTTTTACCTGTGAGTCCCACAGAATTTGTGGTGGTAAAACTGTCGAGGAGCACAGAGTGCTCCCTTGACTGGGTGATGATCCAGATTCTTTTATGCTTCCTATCCGTGTTAAATATTTGGGTTTTAAATATATGGCAACACCCTAAGAATTCTCGCTCCTCTCTTGTTGTCGGAATCAAATTGACACAAATTTCAATACTAAACATTAAGCCCCATTTATCATTGACAACAAGTAATTTCTTTGTGCAATTATGATTTCTTCCACAGAATTGATCTTGTTGGAATTTATTAATTTGATTAATAAATTAAATGCCCAAGGGCAATATTGGAAACTCACTTTTAGGGCGGTTACAAAATAGGTTATATATTTTAGTAACCACCGCATTAGTGAGTAAGTAACGGAGTGATTCATTCGCACGAGCGAATCTCTGAGAAACGGTGGCTCCATCTCTCTCTCCCTCTCTCTAAGAATCGCAGGCTTAGATTTTCTTCTTTGCTAGTATTCGATCTTCATTCCATTAATCCATGGCATTTGGGTTGTGGATATTATTCCCTTTCCCTGTGATTGAGGAATCTCGCCGGTAAATCTTTGGTGGTGGAGCGAGGACGTGGATCTAGACTTCCGCTGTGAATACTTCAAGTAAGGGAAAGCAAATCCAGGTAATGAATTTTTTCCCCATCAATTAATTGAATTGAATTACTTTTGATGTATTACCAAAATTGGTATCAGAGCCATTGGTTCCCACGGTTCTTTGTTCCTCCCCATTGTTTATTTTAATTGTATGGATCCAATGGGAGGATCAAGGGTTTAATACGAAACCCATGGGAGAATTGATAGGGTTTTTGGAAACCTTTAATTTTGATTTGGATCCGAGTGGGAGATTCTTGTGGATTTCCCTAATGGAGATTTGCATGAATTGATAATCCATGATGAAAATTTTTGTTTAAAGTTTATTGTTGGATTTTTTTCATGTGTTTTTGGATGATTTTTGAGTGAAAAAACGTGTTTTACCGTTTTTTTCTGTTCAAGAAAAATTGAAAAATCGCCGTTTTTTGGTCACTGTGGACCAGACGGACGACCGTCTGACCAGACGGTTGTCCGTCTATTATCAGAGTGGTCACAGTGACCCAGACGGAATTTCCGTCTGGGAGACGGTCATCCGTCTGGTCACAGAATGCCAGACGGAATTTCCGTCTGGGAGACGGTCATCCGTTTGAACCAGACGGTCATCCGTCTGGTCACAGAATGCCGACGGAATTTCCGTCTGGGAGACGGTCATCCGTCTGGGCATAAAAGGCAGACGGAATTCCGTCTGGGCAGACGGCAGTCCGTCTGGGAGATGGATTTTTTGGATATTGGTCTGTCCAGTTCAGAATGTGTTTCTAACTTACTGGACACCAATGGCCCGACAGTCTGTGTGATGTTTGGGCATTGAGGGCCTAGTGGGAGCTAATGAGGTAGAAGTGTTCTGTGTGAACCACCTCATAGCTTTAACATGATTGCATGTTTTATTTTAATAAAACTATTTTTTTATTTATGGGTCTATCAATCATGTTTCTTGCACAGAATGAAGTTAGTGTATAAGTCTATGTGGATTTGCATGAGAATTTGATTGAATGTTTTTTTTTGGCATCTCTTTTGGTTTAAGTGCTTATCCCATAGGTTGACTATGCTAGTGTGAATTTTGTTGCATGAGTTGTGTTTTATGCTAGATTTATTGAACTCATTCTTGTATGTAATATCTTTAGAAAAATGGCTGCTACCAAGAGCATTGTTGCTGACCTCACTAAAGGAGATAAGCTGAATGAGAGGAATTATGACCTCTGGCACCGAAAGGTGCAATATCTCCTGGAAGAGCAGGATATGCTAGAGACCATAAACCAGACCATGAACCCACCTGAGGAAGGTACCACTGCACAGCATCGCAGGGACCTTGATATATACAATGCTTGGAAGAGGAAAGACCGGGTAGCCAGGATTACAATCCTGAGCTCCATGAGGGATGACCTGATGCTTCGTTATGAGAAGCATAGGACTGCAAAGTCTTTGTGGGAGGCTGTGAAGTTCCAGTATGGAGGGACTTCCACCACAAGAGGCCGCCAGCTCGGACTCACTTTTGACGGTTATAAGATGCGCCAGGGTCACACCATGAGGCAGCATATAACCATCATGTCTAACATGATTAGTGAGTTAAGCGCATGTGGGCGCCAGAAGACTGATGAGGAGCAAGTCTCAGGCGGTCATCGGGTCATTGCCAAAGACTTGGGAGCATATGAAGATCTTCTTGACTCATGCCGATGAGGTCAAGACTTTCGATCAAGCTGCCAAGCACCTTGAGCTTGATGAGGATCGGATGTTGGCCGATACCCCTCAAACCGATGTGTTTGCTGCTGAAGCTAGCACTAGTAAGAGTGCGGGCTTCAAGCGCAAGAGAGAGAAGCTCAACCTCAGCGGTCCAAGCAAAGTAACCAGGGTGGGAACAAAAACAAGAGTGGGCCCAAGCGTTCAAGGGGGACTAGTGCTTGGCAAGAAGAAATCAGTTTTGATTTGCTTCAAGTGCCGAAAGCCCGGTCATTTTGCTCGTGATTGCATTGAGCAAGAGGTATGTACTTGTGTGTTATACCTCATCTTGTTATGTAACAAGTTCTACTATGCTTGCTGAACTAAATCCTTTGTGGATTGTTGATTCAAAGCGATGGAACACATAACAAGGGAATGCTCGAGCTTCGTGGAATACCGTCGTATTCCAAGAGGAAGCAAAAGGATAACGATGGGGAACAGCTCAAGCGTGGAGGTTCATGGCATAGGCACATGCAAATTAGTTTTGCGAGGTGGCCGTACGTCGTTACTCCATGATGTGTTGTATGCTCCGGACATTCGGCGAAATCTTGTTTACGTTATTTATCTTTTAAGACATGGTTTTAGAATTGTATTTGAAAACAATTCTTTGGTTTTGTATCTGGGTGATACAGTTTATGGTTATGGTTTTCTTGATAATGGTTTCATTGTATTGGATACAATTGATTATTCATTTAATTCTAGTAATGTTTTTGTTTGCCAAAATACTGTGTGTATTGATTCTAATTTGTGGCATGCTAGACTAGGACATATTGGCTTAGATAGGATGAACAGGTTGGCAAGAGAAGGTCTCTTAGGCCAAGGTTCACTATCTGATTTGCCAACTTGTGAGTCATGTCTAGCAGGAAAAGCAACTAGAAAACCATTTAAAAAGGCTTTGAGAGCCTCTCTTCCTTTAGAACTTATCCATTCGGATGTGTGTGGACCCATGAATGTGCATACTAGAAAAGGACAGTCATATTTCATCACATTCATAGATGACTATACAAGGTATGGTCACATTTATCTAATTTCTCATAAGTCAGAAGCTCTGGAATGTTTTAAGAAATTCATGAGCTTGGTTGAGAATCGATTAAATAAAAGGATTAAAACTCTTAGAACGGATAGAGGTAGAGAGTATCTCTCCGATATGTTCAAAGGGTTATGTGATGAAAAGGGGATATCTAGACAACTTACTATTCCAGGGACTCCACAACAAAATGGGGTTGCTGAGAGGAGGAATAGAACCTTGCTAGACATGGTGAGATCCATGATGGCGCAGAGCAAATCTACCCATCTCTTATTGGGGAGATGCTTTGCTGATCGGGCCTATATCCTCAACAGAGTTCCAACCAAATCGGTTCCTTCCACACCATATGAGTTGTGGACCGGAAGGAAGCCAGATTTGAGTTACTTGCGCGCATGGGGATGTGCGGCATATGTTCACTTTACTTCTCACCAATATGGAAAGCTTGGACCCAGGAGGAAGAAAGTGTATCTTTGTGAGATATTCTGAACCCTCAAAGGGCCATGTCTTCATTGGACTAGATGAGAATGAGAGGAGAACGGAACTTGAGTCTAGGGATGCAACATTCTTGGAGAATGATTTTCCATCTCTTTCAGGAGTTAACAAAGAATCATCGGAATTCTTTGAGATACAAGATAGTGGTCTTGTCACTCCAGGGATTCAGATTCTGGATAATGAACCTGGGGTTCATCCAGAAGATCCTAGTGGGAGTGGGAGTGCAGATGTGATAGCTACCTTAGACGGTGAGCAATCTGACATGCACTTGCGCCGTAGTAGGCGCGGGCTAGTTCCTCGTCGACGTTTCGACATAGAGGATGAAGCCTACATGGTAACTCCTGAAGAGATCGACCGTGAGATGATTTCGGTCGATGAGCATGAACCAAAGAGCGTGCAGGAAGCTCTTGCGGGGTCAAGCTCAAAGGAATGGTTAAAAGCAATAAAAGAAGAGTTGGAGTCGATGAAAGTTAATCATGTCTGGGATTTGGTTGACTTGCCGCCGGCCGAAAGGCGATTGGGAACAAGTGGGTTCTCAAGATCAAAAGAAAGGCGGATGGATCTATTGAGAGATTCAAGGCTCGTTTAGTGGCTAAGGGCTACACCCAACGAGAGGGCGTTGATTATGAGGAAACTTTTTCCCCTGTGGTTAGGTTTGCCTCAATTCGCCTCATACTAGCCATTGTTGCTCAGTTGGACTTGGAGCTTTATCAGATGGATGTAAAAACTGCTTTTCTCAATGGAGAACTTGAGGAAGAGATCTATATGGATCAACCTCAAGGCTTTGAAGCACATGGACTTGAGCGCAAAGTGTGCAAGCTTAAGAAGTCCATAGATGGCTTAAAGCAAGCATCTAGACAGTGGAATGTGCGCTTCCACCAAACTATGATGGAAAATGGTTTTTCCATGCTTGAGGAAGACCACTGTGTTTACACCAAGAGATCTGATAATAATTATGTCATTCTGACACTATATGTAGATGACATACTTATGGCTAGCAATAGCAAGGAGCTATTGGAAACCATTAAGAAATGGTTGTCCTCCGTATTTGATATGAAGGACATGGGTGAAGCAAGCTATGTGCTTGGTGTCAAGATTGTCAGAAATAGGCAAAAGAGATTACTTGGGTTTATCTCAAGAGACCTATATTGACAATGTCTTGACGAGATACAGATGCACAACCGCAAACCAATTGATACTCCAATGGAGAAGGGTTTGCATTTGAGCCTTGATATGGGTCCTAAGACTCCAGAGGAGAAAACCAAGATGGAAAGAGTTCCATATTCCAGTACAGTGGGTAGCCTTATGTACGCTATGATGTGTACTAGGCCGGATATTTGTTATGCAGTGGGTTTGGTTAGTCGGTACCAATCAAACCCAGGCATAGAGCACTGGAAAGCAGTCAAGAGGATGTTGAGATATCTCAGAGGAACGAGTAACTACATGTTGTGTTACCAAGGATCGGATTTGCGGTTAGTTGGCTATAGTGATGCCGATCGGGGCTGGAGACATCGATGAGCGCAAATCAACCTCTGGATATGCTTTCTTGCTGAATGGCGGGGCCATTTCGTGGTGTAGCAAGAAGCGAGCTTGTATATCCCTCTCGACCATGGAAGCGAGTATGTGGCATGCTCAGTTGCGGTTCAAGAGGCTGTTTGGTTAAGGAGATTCCTTCGACATACTTGGGATTGTGATGACATCCAAAGAGGCTGCCCTTGTCTCTTTGTGATAGTACGGCAGCTCTTAGCTATGTCAAGGACCCCAAGTATCATGGGAAGACCAAACATATACAATTGAGATATCACTTTGTTAGAGACATTACATCAAGAAAGAAAGTTGTACTTAAGCACATATCTACTAGTTTGATGGTAGCTGACCCTCTTACCAAACCTATAGCCAAGGATGTTTTTATTTCTCATGTAAAATCCTTGGGCTTGCGTAGATTGTGACTTATTTTTGTACTGAGACTTTCTTATTTAATGAATAATATGAGTTCATTCCAGCATTTTTTTATTCACTTTACGTGTGATTGTGTTTCTTCTAGCATAAAACAACATATGTCAATAGGCAAGAGAATGGCTCACTCACACGAGCATTCGCCTCCGGCGCCTTGGATGCGAGCGAGAGATGAGACGGATTGTGAATGACTTTGTGTAGGTCAATTCATAATCATGATGTCGCCTTGATTTGGAATCAAGATGAGTTTCTCTATTGTGAAGAGAATCGACATGAATGTTCCCACTATTCATGTTGCCTATAGGAGCAGTGCGAGTACTTTATGTGGCGCTAGGGTGGCGACAATAAAGTAACTCGGGTTAGGCGCAAGGGGTTGCGACTGGACTAAGACCTGTATGGTGTTGAGATGGACATACGTTCTATTGTATATAGAATGCTCCACCATAGCACATATATCATACTATGTGTGCTTAGCGATCATTGGAAATGAGAGGATGGATCCCTGCTCCTCTCATTGTGTGAGTCCTGGACCTTATGGTCCATTAGTGTTCTTAGTGACTTTCGACGACATCATGAAACGAAGGGTTGATGTGGCTACTTTGGGGTGTTACCTATGGTCATGATAGATTCGACCTAAAGGGGCACTACCGGGAAAGGAGTCAATCCTAAGTGTAGTGATGGTGCTGGGCGAAAGGAAAGGTTTGATTCAACCGCACCCTAAAAAGTGTTTGTTTGGCGCCAACCGTATGTGTTACGGTAGTGAACATTTTAAGGACAAGAAGGTGATCTCTCGGAGGGGTCGAGATACCTTTAGTCTTGTGAGTTTGAATAAACCTAGGACACCTGTGTTATACTAATGCTTATTTGATTTGTTTCTATGAGTGATGTGCCATTCGGCCTTCGGGAAGGTTTCTAGTTTGGGGCTCACGCGTGCAGTGTATATCACCGGTCGCACAACCCATTTTGCCGGTATGACTTGTGGATATTAGTGTCCGGGACACAGGTGATCTATGTATCCGGGATACATAGTGAAGAGATCAATATATATGTATATCCCGGATATGCATGTGTGTCTCGGGACACAAGAGGTCTATGTATCTCGGGATACATAGCGAGAGAGATTGAATGTGTATATCTCGGGATATACAAGTGTGTCTCGGGACACATTGAAAGATTAACACTTGCCCTTGTGCAAGTGGGAGCTGTTGGAATTTATTAATTTGATTAATAAATTAAATGCCCAAGGGCAATATTGGAAACTCACTTTTAGGGCGGTTACAAAATAGGTTATATATTTTAGTAACCACCGCATTAGTGAGTAAGTAACGGAGTGATTCATTCGCACGAGCGAATCTCTGAGAAACGGCGGCTCCATCTCTCTCTCCCTCTCTCTAAGAATCGCAGGCTTAGATTTTCTTCTTTGCTAGTATTCGATCTTCATTCCATTAATCCACGGCATTTGGGTTGTGGATATTATTCCCTTTCCCTGTGATTGAGGAATCTCGCCGGTAAATCTTTGGTGGTGGAGCGAGGACGTGGATCTAGACTTCCGCTGTGAATACTTCAAGTAAGGGAAAGCAAATCCAGGTAATGAATTTTTTCCCCATCAATTAATTGAATTGAATTACTTTTGATGTATTACCAAAAGATCTCATACATTACAATGCAGTCAATTTGGTGACAAAAAAAAAACAATGCAGTCAATTTGATTTAGACAGCGAGAGACGTAATTGCCATGGTATTGTTCCAACTAAAAAAAACAAAGAAACAGTGCATAACAAACACAAAAAGAGGAAGGCTTACAATTTAGGAGGGAGAGAATCTTCCTGGTTTTTTTTGGAGGTAGAAAGTGAATCCTTCATTTAGATCTAGGTTTTCGTAAAATATTTATGTAACATGAAAAAAAAAATTGGGATTGAATGTTAAAAGTTAGATAAAAATTAATTGAGACTCATCAAAAATGTTGCCAAAATAAATATTGACACAAAATTCCAGTCTGAAGGCTATAACCTAGGTCCAACAGGATTTTTATTTGCGGCAGTAGCAGCAGCAGCTGCCACTGCAATCACACCACGTGTACAGATGCCAATCCAACGATTTGTGAATAAAAACTTCAGGATTCAAGTGTAAATATAAATTATTTTTTTTACAAAATCTCACCAGATCTTTTAAAATTTACAAAAAAAGTCCTGATGTTCACTCGAGTCAGACGACTCGATTAGGGCTTTTCGATTTCTCCCATTTTCTTCTTCATCTCTTCTAAGTGGGAATGATCGAACCAAGAGTCTCCCAAAATAAATCAAACGTTGAATCTAGATCTAGATCCACCATTTGCAATTTCTCTTCTATATTAGTTTCTCTGAAGATTACACAGGTTTTTCAAAGGGTTTTGTGTTTGTAGTATGTACTCGCTGTCTGTTCATGAGGTCTTACAAGAAAGCAAAGTTTGTTGTTGATGCCTTCCCGGGTTTCGCTTCGAGAATCTTAAACCGATGACCTCCAAGGCTCCAACTGAAGAGACAAGCCAAGGATTGAAGCACCAGTCTCCTTCAATTTTTCCTACGAAGTTCAAACCTGGGGCTAGGAGTTATGGTTTTTCTTGTTCATCGTTGACTTCTTCGAGAACCTGTTCTCGGGTGATTGGAGTGAAACAGAACCACTTTCCCTTTCTTGGCTTTGGGAAAAGATTTTATCCGGCTCTGCAATTCATACCCATAAGCCTTAAACAATGGTCCAAGTACCCTGGGACTGCGATCACTGCTATTCTTGTTGGCTCTGGTTTGGGGGTTACTGTTTATTTTGCAAGAAGACCGAAAGCAAGAGACATCATCAAAGCTCTTCCAAGTCCTCAACCAACTACTAGTCTACTACAAATCATCTAGAAGGAGGTTCTTGTGGTGGATGCAGAAAGGAAGTTGAAGCAAGCAGAAAGCTAGAGAAATTGAAAATCCCTAAATCGAGTTCGTCTGACTTAAGTGAACATCAGGCACTTTGTTTGTAAATTTTAAAAGATTTGGTGAGATTTATAAATTTTTTTTATGTTTACACTTGAATCCTCATATTTTTAGTTACAACGGTTAGATTTATTTCCATATACGTGGCATGATTGCAACGGCTAGCTGCCGCAAATAAAAATCCGGTCCAACACCAATCCACACACTCATAAAGTTCATGGCACAAGACCAAAAGTTCAAATCCATTGCGTCGGGAAAATTACAAGATTGGCTACATTTAGGGCCTGTTTGGTTACTTGAGTCTGTAGATTTCAAAAATTTAGAGATTTCAAATCTACAGACTTCAAATCTTTAGAGTCAAGGTTCGTAAAATTAACTGTTTGGTTAGTTTGAATTTTTGGAATGAAATTTCTAAATTTATCCTAAAAAAATATTTATTGAATTATGGTTCAAATCTTTAACGCTTTGATAGTATGAATGAAATCTCTGGATTTCACCTCATACCCATAAATCTACAAATTCACGTTTTTAGTGTAAAAATGTGAATCTCTAGATTTCATGAATCTAGAGATTCACACAACCAAACAGGTAAAAATCTCCCATTTGTGAATCCAGAGATTTGAAATCTCTAGATTCGCGTAACCAAACAGGCCCTTAGGTTTTCGTTTACAAAACTAGCTACCTGATCTTTCATTTTACAAAACTGAATAAAGCCATGTTTGAGTTTTCAAAACTAACCACAACAGTGACTCTACCCTCGTTTTTGGCGATTTTACCCTTGGAATAACCTTGACAAGCAACTATCAGGTCCGACATATTCCTCTGGCACCACCGCCCATGGAGATCGGTGATATTTCTCATCTCCTTCCTGCAACCTCACCCTACTCTTCCTCTGTTTTTTCTTTCTTTTCTCGCAATTTCACTTTTGTTCCCATCGCCAGACCACCTCCACCTTCTCTCTCTCTATATGGTTTTCACGCCCCTTTAAGCTCTGGTCATCTTGTAGGTTTAGGGTTTGGTTTGATATTCAAAAATATTAAAATCGTTGAATTGGTGTTTTCTTGGTTTAAAGAGGAAACCTAGATGCCAATGGAGCTGTAATCGACATTATTTCCACTCGTCATCTTCTAAAGTTGAGAGATAAAAGGAGAGGTGGGATGGTAGGACTAGCTTTCCAGAATCGAACTGGACAAATTTTGATAGAACATGAGAGCTAGTGGAAGATACACAGATCAAGCTGTACAAAATTTGAAATGGCATGGTGTCTGGTGGTTTTTCATCTTGAATCTTGAGAAGAACAGCCAATAACAGAGGTGTTCTTTCTGATGCTAAGAGACCCAGAAATTTGATGTTTCTTTCCTTTAATTCGATTTAAGCAAACTGCTCCAATGGCTCAATTTATATAGAAGATTTTCAGTAATTTTCGACAAAGGTGCTTCCGCCTCTATTTTTGCCGTTGAATCCTGATTCAGCTTGGATAACTAGGCTGAGAGATTGAAAAGAAAATAAATGAAAAGACCTTGGAAATCAAAAGATTCAGCAGGTAGAATTGAAGAAAACAAGAGCAATGGCAGTGTTTTTTTGGCTTGGATTGCAGGAAGAGGATGATCGGACAGACGACAAGATTATTTGGGGTAAAAATGTAAAAAAAAAAGAAAGGTCACTGTTTTGGCTAATTTTAAAAACCTAAACTTAATTTTACCTAATTTTATTAAGTAAAAGATTGGGTGACTAATTTTGTAAAGAAAAACCTAAATATAGTTAATCATGTAATTTTCCTAATAATTAAACTCCTAGTTAATGTATAAATAAATTAGCGCTCACAAACTTCAGTTCCACTAAAACTCCCAAACTCTAAATCACCCAAATTTGGCATAGAGAGCATATGTACTCCCCTACTACTTTTTTGCCACACATTTTCTTGTAAAACTAACATTCATAACGAATCTAAATCATCACCCCTAACGAACAGCATAAAATAATTCTATTGCATTTATCAATTGCAAAATTCAATGAAGCCTGACAGAAAAATTAAAAAATATAAATTTAATGAGACAAGAACCCCCTGTGACCCCACGCCTGGTATTGTGGTCCAGAAACGGTGCTTCCCATAGGATTGCAAATCTAAACGGACCTTGCTTGGATCCTGCGTAATAACATCAAGCCATTCACTTTGAGTGGTGAGGTCGAAATTTTGATCTCGACTATTGAAATTTCGGTCGTAATTTTGACCTCGACCATCGAAATTCAACGATTGAGATCAAAATCTTGACTGAAATTTCGGATATACAGCCGAAATTTCGGCTTGATGATCCTACGCATTTATTGCACAAGATCCAAGCTTTTTCAAGCTCTAAAACTTTTCTCTTGGTACAACAAAATAAGTCACACAACCTATATAAAATATTAAAATGTGTGACGAAAAAAGTCAAGCCAACGGAGAAGTGATGCAAACTCAAATCTGCCGCGAATATAACACAGTGAACAAAATAGCAAGTGAACCGCAACTAGGATTTCCTTCCATTTACCATGGCGAGTTGTGCTTTCCCTTTTCATCTATTTCAACAGTTAATTAAGACCAAAGTTCAATCGCAGTCCTATCAATGCCAAGTAGAGAGCCAACCAAGGCTAGGTAATCAGGCCCTACACAATCAAATATCAAAAGTTACAAGGTCTCCCTAAGGTTCTCCCTTCGAACAAGTCAGAAACAAGACCAAAAGACTCATTTGGGATTCAAAATCGAGTAACCATGGTTGACATCTAATAAGAACCCACGGATCGATGATTTCATATGTTATTGCCTTATTCTCGATCTTTCATGGAAAGATGCCTCTAAACTGTCCACAAAATCCCACAACAAAAACCAAAAAAACTGGTTATTCACCTCGTTGCAGCAATGGTTCCCTCCAGAATCGGAAACAGAAGACAGTATCAAATTATGAAACTAGAAAATAATTCTAAATTCTTCCCAAATTCACATGAATTAAATATATAATGATTGAAACTAATTCATCTACAATGTTTGAACTAAAAGCCCTAAACAACTACCAGAACTGAACACTACTACTACAGCCAACCCCAACGACAACAAGGGTTTAAAATCCCGACTCGCATCGATCAACTTTTAAGAGTCTTCTAACTTTCATCCTCAGCAGCAGGCTTCGAAGAAGCGCTTCCAGTCTTCTTCGGCAACAAAAGATTGTGGATGTTGGGCATCACACCACCGTTCGCAATGGTCACAGCACCGAGCAACTTGCTCAGCTCTTCATCATTCCTCACTGCCAACTGAATATGCCGTGGAACAATTCTAGTCTTCTTGTTATCCCTAGCGGCGTTCCCGGCTAACTCCAACACCTAAAAAACACGTTTTGCATCGATTAGAGGAGAACAAAATCAGCCCAACATAATTAAGTCTGTAGAAATTCAATTCAAATAAAATAAAATAAACCCTAACAAACAGTTGGAACATGAAAAGTTCGAAACTCACTTCTGCCGCTAGGTATTCAAGAACGGCCGCGAGATACACAGGAGCCCCGGCACCGACTCGTTCAGCGTACTTGCCGGCTTTCAGAAATCTTGCGATTCTGCCGACGGGGAACTGAAGTCCGGCTTTGCTACTACGAGATGTTGCCTTCTTCGCAGCTCCGGCGCCCAGAGATTTTCCCCTTCCGGCCATATCGAAATACGAATTGAATAGGGAGAAGATCGGAAGGGTTTCCGAGAAAGAGACACAGAGAACGAGAGACTCGTGAAAGATGAGAGAGGAAACTGCCTCGTCTCTTATTTATACGCGGAGGTCCTGAATAAGGTAGCCAATCAACAACGACGACACGGATCGTGATCTTTGGCCGTTCGTTGAAATTAAAGTTAGCCGTCCGATATGGAGGGAACTTACAAAATTGAGCCACGGAAGGATTTATGAGAGCTTAAAGACTAACTTACCCTCTATGATCCGTCATACTGACGATACCAGCAATGTTATTGGTGATGTGCCGACGTTTTTGGAGTTAAAAACAAAATACAATTTGGTAATGGAAAAATAACATCGGGTTTGACCATGATTGGGGATGGGAGGTAAACCCTATATAACTAAAGGTTTACACATAGTAGAGGTATTTGAATCGTTTCTCTCCATTGTCATTTTCAATTAAAGCTATGTAATTAGTCAGAGGTATGTGGTGGTCCACTTATTGATTTAATCTTCAGAGGTGGCTTCCTGACCGGAGAGTCAGGCCGATTTCTAACGATTGTTTTGCAAGAATTCGACTATGTTAATAATTCTTGAACGCATCATTAGGCTCTGTATGTGGGAAACGCTTCAAAAAACCATGGCAAACACCAGATCTACGATTCAGATTCATCAAAATTTCCAACCTCCTTTAGATGGAAATCGTCTTCCCCCTGAGGGAAATTGTGTTTGTGAATGTAAGATTCACGAAGAAGAAGAAATAGAAGGAGACGCTCATTTGAATGATCAAAACGGAGAAATTCAGATGATTCCGATCATCCAGGAACAGATGAACCAGAACTAACAACAGATGAATCAGATGTAGGTTCAATTTATGGAGATGTAGGCAATGCTACCAACGATGACCAGACGTCTAGGAGCCCCTAGGAACCTAAATCTCCATGATCAAGAGAAGGCTAGAAGGCAACCCAAAAGGACTGAATGGAGAAACTCCCTGATAAGAGGACGTTCTCCTCGCAGGGAGAGAAATCCAACTGAGGGCCAAAACTTTCGACAGCCTCAAGAAAGAAATCTAAGACCTCCTGAAGAATAGGGAGAACGTTCGGGAGTCAGAAGGACAGGAGAACTGCCGAGGAGGAGCAATCCCGAGAGACAGGATCGGTCACTGGGAAGTTAAACGGGAACCTTAACAAGGATTTAGAGAGGAGTATAAACTCACTCAAAAACATCCCAACGATTAAATAGAGACACCATTCGAACGTCAAACTTGAAGGCGGAACAGATCGATCGGGAGTTGGCAGACATAAATCAGAAGTTAGGACATCTTATGAGGGGCAAGAGAACAGATGACATATACTCGATCATCAAGAAGACCCCGTTTGTGGAGGCGATAGCCAAGTATGAATTCCCCCACAATTTCAGGTTTCGAACCTTCTCTCCATTCGATGGATCTGGAGATCCAATAGCCCATATAAGTTACTATTAGCAAACAATGATAGTTGCTAGCAACTCATATGAGATCTTGTGTAGGGTGTTTGGGTCATCACTTACGGGACCAGCCCAAAAGTGGTTCTCGAACCTACCATCAAGAAGGATTGTTGATTTTAATGAACTAGCCCGAAAGTTTATCGGTCGGTTCTAGACTGGGATTCAAACTTAAAAGACCGAAGAGACTCTGTTCACTATCAAACAAGCAAAGAACGAGACTATTCGAGATTATCTACAGAGGTTCAACAAGGCTACTATGGAGATTAAGAATCTTAATGAATAGGTGGCCAATACAACACTTTTTACAGGCCTTTCCAACAAGTGGCTTCTAGAGTTATTGTTGCAGAATATGCCAACCACCTACACCAAACTTGTTCAAAGATTCCAGAAGCAAACAAAAGTAACAGAAATCCTTGACGCTCAGCAAGGAGAGATGAAGGCAGCCAATAAAGAGCAAAAAGCTTTAGAAAAAGGTCAATGCTCGAGAGCGCAGAACAATGATTGGGGGAATAAAGGATGTTGGGGATGGAGGCAGCGTTCCCCCAACCGTGCTCAATATACTCCATTGAATGTCTGACGGTCAAAGATCCTAATGCAGATCAAGGATCAAGATATCTTGAGATGGCCGAAAGAAACATGGACAAATATTGTCGTTTCCTTAGAGATTGTTGGCACTACACCAATGAGTGAAAGCAGATATTGAAATTAATATCCCAGGAGCATCTAGCCAATTATATAAAGCACCAAGATGACAATCAGGAGAGAAGAACTACTGGAGAAAAGAAGAGAGAGCGATCGGAATGCAGAGACCGCTGGCCTAAAGCCTCATAATCCAAGAAAGGGAAGGAGATTGCAGGGACCAGTAAGTCCCCAATCCTCACAATATTCGGGGGATCAAAACCCGAATCCCTTAGAAAACTGAAAGCAAAAACAAAGTTCGTGGGATCGGGAGAAGCCATCAAAAGAAAAAGGCCAAATGTTGAGGAGACCATCATATTCAGTGAGAAGGACGAAAAAGGTGTATGTACTCATCACGATGATGCGATCATGATCAAGGTTGAGATTGGCCGACGGGAGGTTCACAGGGTGTTGGTAGACATAGGATCATCAAGAGATCTTTTGTCTTACGAAGCATATCAAAAGTTAAAGATGGAGGAAGATTTGCTGGAGCCAACCTCCACTCACTTGCATGGCTTCATTGGATCTTCAACAGTGGCAGAAGGATTGATACAATTGGATCTGACAGTTGCAAACTTTCCAAAGGAGACCACCATTCAGGTAAACTTTCTGGTCATTCGGGAACTCCCTGCATACAATGTCATACTCGGGAGGCCATCCCTCACAAAGCTGGGAGCAGTCATGTCAACCAAGCACATGAAGATCAAATTCCCTACCAGAAAAGGAATAGGAGAGGTAACTTTTGATCAGAAAACCTCTAGGCAATGCTATGCTTCTTATTTAAAGGACTAGGTTGGACCAAGAAAAGCTATGGCTTTATTGAGGCTCGTGATGATCGGGATGAGGACTTAATGCAAAGACTCGAACCGGTTGAAAAACTAGAGCAAATCTAATTGGATCCTGCCAACGAAGGGAAAACAACCTTCATCGGGTCACAACAATCAGCAGGCTTCAAAGAAGAGTTAAAAAAGTTCCTTAGGGAAAATGTAGATGTGTTTGCTTGGTCAGCTACAGACATGCCACGAACAAACCGAAGTGTTGCAAAACACAAGCTATGGATCGATTCGAAGGCGAAACCTGTGATCCAAAAGAGAAGGAACTTCTCGATTGAGAAACATGAAGTTGTCAGAGCCAAAGTATAAAAATTGAAGGGATTGAGATTCATTGAATTGATTGAATGCCCAACTTGGCTAACCAATGTTGTGATGTGAAGAAAGCAAACGGGAAGTGGCGGATGTGTACTGACTACACAGACCTAAACAAAGCATGGCCGAAGGATTGCTACCCTTAACCTCGAATAGATCTCCTAATTGATGCAACAGCTGGCTATGAGACCTTGAGTTTCATGGACGCATATTTGGGGTACAATCAAATTCTAATGAACAAAGAAGATGAGAAATTCACCGCGTTCATGACCGATCGTGAAAGCTTCTATTACAAGGTCATGTCGTTCAAGCTAAAGAACGCTGGAGCAACCTATCAAAGGGCCATGAATAATTTTTTCAAAGATTTGATCAGGAGAAATATGGAGGCTTATGTAGATGACATGCTTATGAAGAGCCTTCAATGTTCAGGTCATGTTGCAAATTTGGCAGAAGTATTCCTTGTACTTAGAAAATATCATATGAAGCTCAACCCAGAGAAATGCGCCTTCGGGGTATCCTCAGGAAAATTCTTAAGATTTATGGTGTCCCAAAGAGGAATTGAAGCAAACCCAATCAAGATTCAAGCTTTGATTGAGATGGAACCTCCAAGGACCGTTTGGGATGTGCAGTGTCTAACAAGAAGAGTAGCAACTCTGAAGAGATTCATCACAGCTGGGAGAAAGATGTTTACCTTTCTTCAAGACTCTGAAAAAATTGAGAGGGAACAAAGAGGCACGATGGACAAAGGAATGTCAAAAAGCGTTCGAGAGCCTAGAAGGAACGTTGGGGAAGCCACCTTTACTTTCCTGACCAGAGAAATGTGAGACCCTACAAATTTATTTGGCATCTTCAGCCTCGACAGTAAGTGCAATCCTCATTCGAGAAAAGGATAAGAAGTAGTGGCCAATCTATTATATTAGCCACGTGCTCCTAGATGCTGAAATCAGATACACAAAGATCGAGAAGCAAGCTTTGACTCTCATGATGGCAGTAAGGAAGCTGAGACCCTATTTTCAAGCTCACCCGATCGAGGTATTAATTACTTTTCCTTTTAAAAAAAAGTACTTTATAAGCCAGATCTTTCGGGAAGGATGGTGGCGTGGTCGGTGGAGCTTGGTTAATTCCAAGTAGATTTCAAGCTCGAACGGCCATAAAAGCACATGCTCTAGCTGACTTTGTGGTAGAAACCACAACTCATGTTGAAGAAGTGGCTAGAAAAATGGCCCAAATTATGTGGGATATCTATGTGGATGGCTCTAGCAACAAATAAGGCTTAGGAGCTAGAGTCCTGCTGAAAATCCCAGGAGGGTTTATTATCCGATATGCACTAAGGTTTGGGTTCAAAGCCAACAACAATGAGGCAGAGTGTGAAGCCTTTTTAGCAAGCCTTCATCTGGCAAAGGCATTAGCCATCCCATAGATAGTTGTTTACAGCGACTCTCAACTTATTGTCAATCAGATACAAGGAGAGTTCAGGATTAAAGAACCTCAGCTACAGAAGTATCAGGAAATGATACAGGAACTAAAGAAAGAATTCAAAGAAGTCCAAGTTTTTTAGATCTTAAGGAAGGAGAACGCTATGGTAGATGAACTGTCAAGGTTGGCAAATGCAAAGGAGAAAACCCTTGAGGCTTCAGTTTATATTGAGGAACTAGGCTTCCTGAGTACCAAAGGAAAAGAAGTATCCTATGTGGAGGACGAAAGATGCTGGATGTGTAACAACCCCCATATTTTAGTATTTCAGGTCCGAGAACCCGAAGGTCTAGTCGGGTGAACTTGTGGAGTGTCCAGATTAAAGTCCATGATCCATACCCTGAACCCATGGATCTGGATCCTTTGTCTGAAGAGCCTGCCTTGGTTGGATTTTGGAATTCTGGAAGTCAAGTGTTGTTCGGAGATGTTCGGAATGAAGGTAAGATCTCCCCCATCTCTTCTTTAGGGCTAGGTTGGCCTTGGGTATCAACCCCCTAGCAAAAGCACCCTTGTATGGCAAATTACATGGGGGCGGTTGCTAGTGGCGGTCGATTAAACCAAGCGACCGCCTAGAGCGACCACCCGGTCTGTTTTCGGGAATTTTACCCTATTTTGCCCCCTGACTTCTATAAAAGGCAACCCTCGTCTAAGTAACGAATATTTTATTTGTGGTTTCTAAATTGGGAGGTTAGATGGCTGCGGGGAAGTTCCGAGAGAGACTTTGGAGTGCTGGTAGTGACTTGGAGATCAGTCCTTTCCTTCTCTGACTCTCTGGCGTGAGGTAATGAATTAATCCTTTGTTCTTTACTCTCGTTGTCCGTTAAATTAGTGTTAACCCATCCCCTCGTCTTTGTGGTTACCCCCTTGGATCTTTTTAACTCTCTTTTTAATCTACTTGAGATGAATTAATCGTAAACGAAACCCTGTTTTTGTGAGAAGGTTAATCCAGTCAAGGGGAAAGTTCTGGGTAATCTATTGATGGTAATGTTTAGTTTTCCCTCACCCTTTTGGCTTAGGGAGTATTAGATTCGAGACTTAGGTCAAGATTACTCGAAATCCAGATTGAAAACGAGTAATCAGAGGCCTGAGTTTCGGATTGAAACTCACTGTTTTTGGGGCGATCACTAGTGGCGGTCGCTCAACCTAAGCGACCGGCTGGTAAACAGAGACCAAATGGTTTTTGGTTCTGATTCAAATTGATTCATTTAACTTATATATTACTGTAACCTTGTGTATAGGTAATCACTGTTTGAAAGAAAAGTCATATAATAATTATCGGATTTCATTTTACGGAAAATCTTACTTATATGCAGGTAAGGACAATTCATCATATCTCTTGAATAGACTTATAATATGTTAATCTAGTGTATATTTGAAATCATATTTCTTTATATATGTTGCTGTTTATATGTCTTATATAGAAATCATATTACTTTACTGCTATTTGTCTTACTTATATACATATTGTGTTGATTATGAATGTTATGTATTGATGGTAGTTGGTATATGGTTCTGATGGATGAGGTATCTATTATGGGATATCTTAGCTAGGGATATCAGAAGGCTGTGGAATGGGACACATGCCTGCTGATGTCTCCAGCACTATCTTTACTATTTGATGGCATTGTTTAGGTAGAGTCTAGATTTGCATGGTTAGGTACCCCACATGCTACTACCCTTTCGGTAGGGGGATTGAAACCGAGTGACCCGTGATGACAGTGATGTGACATTGTGGTCCACTGTTAGTCATATAAATGGTAGGGTTGCATATGTTAGGGTTGGACTCATGGATGTCCAAGGATCGGACCGGGTGTCGTGAGGAATCATGAGAGCATCCGCCCCAATAATATGTGGATGACCATAGGGTTAAGGACTGGAGTGCAACAGCGGTAGCCAGTCCGTGAGGATTCTCTCTCCTAGGTTGCGAAGGATACTGAACCGAGTTGGTTGGTGCCATAGGGGATGTATCTGGACTTCATGTAGACATGTAACCAGTATGACCTTGCATTGGATGAGAAACCCCGACATGCGCCAGTACTCATTACCAATGGTCGTGGTAACAGAGTGTTGACTTAACTCCCAGCCATGGAATTGAGAGTCAGGTGTGGACTTTCCCTTTTTCCCAGGATCCCTACAGAGGTAGCCAGTCCTTGCCGGATCAGAGTGATGAGACTTACCCAGAGGAGGGCTGGTGTATAACTTAAAGCATGTCAACTATTAGAGACCTGCATAGTTAGAAATCATAGTATCATTCATATTTTGCATTCATTCATATTATTTCTGTATCTTGGCATTGTTAGATAATTGATGAGATTGTGATTGTTTCTTATTGAGTTCTCTAGAACTCACGTCTTTATTTTGTATTATTTATTAGCCTGCACAGAAGAAGGAACTTTACAGGAGGATGGACTGGTTTCCTATGAAGGAACCATCCCGTATGAAGAAGATGTGGCACCGTCAGTGGGAGATGGAAATAGCATGTGCGGGAGCTCCTGTAGCTGCATGAGTTTGCTTATCGCACCTACTGATGATTAGAGAGGGAAGGTGGTCAGAAAGTTTGCTCGGCGAATAGAGTTGAATTGGAGAACACCTTACCTTGAGATCCATGAAAAACACTTTTTAGATTTAGAAAAGGAAACTGGGAAGAAATTGATATAACTTTTTGTTTACTTCCGCTGAACCCTTATCCATTTTATTTATTATTTCTTTCCTTTATTATTGTTATTGGAGTATTTGGACTCCTGTAATTCATTTAATTCAGTTATTGAATAGTCTTTGCTCTTGATTATCTTTATTTGTCTTAAATATTGTTGATAGACTAAAACCTTGGATCTTGTGACGGATCGCACCCACGGGTTGTCGGGTGGGTAACCGAGACCGGCGGGTGGGGTGTGACAGGATGGACCCAATTGTCAAGTACATTCGAGATGATAAGCTACTTGAGGTGTTTGCAAAATAAAACTAACCGTTAGCTACACGATACCGTGTGCTTGCGGTTATTTTTATTTTGCATACAAGTTTTTGGCGCCGTTGATGGGGAGGTATTAGTCCATTTTATTTTATCTCATTCTTAGGTAAATTGAAGTGTTTAAAAAAGAAAAATTCAAAGATATTACTCTTAACTAGAGTTGAAACAAAAATGTATAGTAGTCCCCACTCTACTGCAGAATCCCTATGATGTGATTATAGGTGGCTCCGAAGACTGTACGAATTCCCTTGTTGTCAAACCTATACAACGCCCTTAGCTATACGGCAACCTTACGGCTTTGGAATCATTGTTTCTATCTTTGTGGAGGAAAAATTCATTACTTCCCCTTCTGTTTTTGTTTTTATTATTTTCTTTTCTTTTCTTTTTTTGTTACTTTATTAGAAAAGGAAAAGAAAAAAAAAAAAGAAACTCATTCTTTCATAAGAGCATTTAATTGCATTAGGTGGTTAGTGCATGCGTGTCTGGACTTGTGATTCCAAAATCGAATTGTCTGAGTATCTACCTTGACCATGGGAGACAGAATTCCATCTAAGAGTCTTAGAGATAGATTCTATCCAACTCGATCTGCACAACCCTCCTGTATAGGTTTACTTGACGTGAGGGGTAATAATTTTGAACTTAAACCTCATTATCTGTCTACGTTACCCCAATTTCATGGGTACCTGATCAAGATGCGTATTTGTTCATTAGGGAGTTTGAGGAGGTTTGTGTCCTTATGAAAGTGCAACAACTCACTGATGAAGCTGGAAGACTACGGTTTATAACATTTGCATTAAAAGACCAAGCCAAAAATGGCTTTATAGCTTACCTCTGGATAACATTACCACATGGGAACAATTCACTGTCCTATTCGTGAAGAAATTCTTTCCTTTTTCCAAAACGAATAAAATAAGAAATGACATTCTTCAATTTCGTCAAATACCTAATGAATCATTTGCTAAGGTAATAGAGAGGTTCCAAAGACTTCTCCAAGAATGTCCTCACCACAGTTTAGAATTATGGCATTTATTTCAAATAATTTATGAGGGTATCGATTATCAAACTAAGCAGCTTTTGGAATCTATGTGCCCTATAGGATTACACTCACTAATGATTCCAAAGCTTGGGAATTTCTTTTAGATCTAGCAGATAGAACTAGAGAATGGGAGTCAAGCGAAGAATCTGAAAGGACTAGTAGGAGGTATTTTGTTGATAGCCAAGTTCATAAGGATGCACAAATAGATAGTATTTTGAAAAAGTTAGAGACTTTAATAGTAAAAGTTGCACCACCACCATCAAGTCAAGCACATTTTATTGACAAATCTATTGCTATGTGTGCATGGTGTCAATCTCCTATACATGTAATTGAGGAATGCCCTAGCTATTCTAGAGGCCAACATGAAAATGTCAGTGCGATGTTTCCAAACCCATACAGTAACACGTACAATCATGGGTGGAAGAATCATCCTAACTTTTTTCTGGTCTCAATGGCAAAACCAAAATATATTAACAATTTGGTGCCCCAAAAATACAAAGTGCACAATTTTTTCATAATCAAAATGTCCAATTCCCTCAAGCCCTAAATTTTCAGAATAGCTAGGCCTGTCAATCCACCTATTGTGCCTCATATGCCTCATATAGCACAAAATCAATCACCACCTAGTTTCAATAGAGGTAATAATCTGGAGTTTTCTCATCTTTCTACCTTAGAGAAGAATATGAAAGTTGTGAAATCCCCCAGATTTCTAACTCGTTAACCCATGTTTTCAGGACCGCGAACCCAGGCCTCAAGTCAGCAACAATTGTGGGTCATCCGAGTCGAGCCCGAAGGTTTGGATGTGGATCCAATGCAAGTGGATGACTCTAGCGATGACTTGACTCCTCTTCTAGAATTTAAGAGGAGAGAGAAGTTTAGTCAAGAAGGTTTTAAAAGGCGATATTGGCACGTCCGTAAAATAATGATGGAAAATCCAAATGATGAGGTAATTTGCCCAAGCGTAGATCTTTGAAAGACCTTTATACCAAGCCAAAGATCTCCTAATTTGGACCTTGTTTGGCCCCTCATCCAGGGCCAGTCGATTGGGCCGGTTGAACGGCTGGTCGACCACCCCTGCCCAGTTCGGGGTAGAATCGGGTTTTTACTGTTTACAACCCTATTTCTTGCTCTCTTTCTCTCATACTCACATTTATATTGCTAGTATGAGGCTGAGGCTAAATGAGGAGGAGAAACCAAGGGAAGGAAGGGATTCTAACCATTCGGAAGCGTGTCGGCACCCAAATCATAGCGAAATCGTTATAAAATGTGAGAATCCTCAACCCCTCTTCTTTAAGCTTGGTTTATGAGGTGTTCTTCACAATAAATGATAGATTTGGGTAGTTGATGCATGTTAGGTCTATTGAATGCTTGTGTTTAGTTATATTTAGGGTTTTCTTTAGTTTAGAAGTGGTTTGTGCGAATGTTTTGACTCTCTGAGACGCCTGCGGGCGATTCAGAGAGCCAAATTTGGGCCTTTTTGATATAGAAAAAATTGGATCAAATTGAAGGTACCCTTAGGACTCTATTATTGCCAATTAGACATTCCCAAAGTTTAATTTCAATTCGACTTCGAATCGGTAGCAAAAATATTGAATTTTCGCCGAAACTAGGTTTAAAACGGCGGGTTTGAATCTAATTGTCAGATTGGGTTTTGTTGGGTGATTTTGGGAACTCTTTTGAAACCCATTTGATTTCCAGTTTTTCTATTAATTTTCTTGTGTGATTAGGAATTTTTCTTAGTTTAATCGCCGACTCTTGTGAGCCGAAAGTGTGAAATTGGGAAAGGAACCGAATTGAAAGGTGAGGAATGACTAACCATGTTGTGTATTATTAAGTGTTGTTATTTTGAATTCTATTAGTGATATAAATTCATCTAAATTGTTAACTATCATAATATGCTTGTGTGTGACTTTGCACGAACGGAAGGTAAGTTTGATGTTGGGTATTATCCTTTATTTGAAACTTTATATTAATGATGTGTACACCGTATGAGAATAAATGTGATGAATGATGTTGAATGGAATTATTCTTCTTAAATTATTTTATCAACTAGGGTTGTGGGTTCCCCCATTACCCTAGTGACCTCATTGATGGTATTTAGACTAAATTGCATAAATGATAGGTGTCTAGAAGTGTTGGGCTAGGAATCCCTATGAGTACTACTACCCTTCTGGTAGGGGTATTAAAGCCAGTTAACCCATGATGCTAGTGGCTGGGTCCTGGATGTCAATCAGGCCCACTATCATCATAGAGGTAGGATTGCATATAATAGATAAGGGCTCTTAGGCGCTCAAGACCGGTAACCAACCCGTGAGAGGACATGGAGAGCATCCTCTCTATTATATGTGGATGACCACTAGGTTAAGGAATGGGGTCCAACAGATGCCTCCCATTGAGGATTCTATTCATAGGTGGAAAAGTATTGAACCAAAAGGGCACTAGGCATGAGGGGAGATATCCGGACCATGTGTAGTACGAGACCGTATGACCTTGCACTGGGCTTAGGCTTATCATTGACATGCATCGAATCTCATACCAAACGGTGATGTGAGAGAGTGGTGACTTATACCCCAACCACGATTCGACAGGACTTTACCCAACAACTGCGGAGAACCCAATAGACGTCTCTTGTTGAGGGAGAGTGACTGAGACCGCCCAAAGGAGATTGGTGTTTATACTTAAAGTGTAACAACCCTAATATTTCTAACCCGGAATCCATATTGCAGGTCTGATAACTCGAAGGTCAAGTCGGATTAAGTTGTGGAGTATCCGGATTGAAGCTATGATCCATACCCTAAACCCATGGATCTAGATTCTCTTGATGATGAACCTGCCTTGCTAGGAAGTTGGATCCCTGATGGAAGTCAAGAGATGTTTGAAGATGTCTGGATTGAAGGTAAGACTTCCCCTATGTGTTGTTTAGGGTTAGGTTGAGGTTGGGAATCAACCCCTTAAGCAAAGCTCCCTTATACTGCAAAGTACTAGGGGGCGGTTGCTTAAGGTGGTTGATTGGGCTAATCAACCGCTCCAAGCGACCGCCATGGTCTGCTTGAGGGATTTTGCCCTAATTTGCCCCATGTCGTCTATAAATAGCCAACCCCATGTTTTTAACTCATTATTATATTCAGGATTGCTACTGTGGATGGTTAGGAGGCAGAAGACACATGTTGGAAGGTGAGGAAAGCTTGATTAGAGATCTGGATCTGTTTCCCTCGCCTGTTTGCAAATCTGGTTGAGGTAAGTGAATCCCCTTCACTCAATTCTCTTCTTTCAACTTTGGATTGGTGTAGATCCATCTCCTCCTATTGGTGATAACCTTTTGTATGCGTTTGGTAATGTTTCTGTTCTGAGAAACCAGTTCTATGCAAAACCGTTTATTAATGTTTCTGTGCTAAAAGACCGTTCTTTACTTGAAAATGGGCGTTTGACAAATCCGTTCTGAAAATATTTTTAAAACACTAAATAGAATATGTTAGTATATATATATTTTTTGGGGTTGAAAAATAAGTTGGTGTTTGATAAACTTGTTCTAAGGCTTCAATTTGAACCAATTTTATCACTTCCGTTTTTGTTCTTTGGTAAAAACATCTTTTTTATGTTCTGCAAAAAGCGTTCTTTAGAACACTTTTCTGATTGGTTCGTTCTTAAAGAACAGAAGAACGAACCGTTTTATCAAACGCCTCTAACCCGTTCTTCCGTTCCCAAAGAACAGAAGAATGCCAGAAACGTTTTTTAAGAACGTTATCAAACACGCCCTTTGTGATTAGTTCTATTCCCTTTTCAATCTTCTTGAGAAGATCCTGTCCGAAAATGAATCCCTGCATTCGAATAAAGGATGGATCTAATCAAGGGAGATGATTTGGGTTATAGATCTGTGTCAATTTTAGGTTTTTGATTTGCTCCTTTGTTATAGACTTGTTAAGATTGAAATTCAGATTAAGATCATCCCAAAACCGGATTGAAATTGGATGATCAAAAGTCTGAATTTCGAGTTGGAAACCGTTCTGTAATTGGGGCGGTTGCTCAACGCGGTCGCTTGAGTCAAGAGACCGACTAGGTCACAGTGACTGATTGTGATTTGTGTTTTCTTTCATTTGACTCATATCCTTAATACATTCTTGTAACCTCATGTTTAGATGTTCTCTGAGTCTACTACAAGTCTTGTAATTGTGGTTTGGTTGCATTCTATTGAACTTTTACTTAATTACAGGTAAGGTCACACTATCTTGTTTATATGCAACGACATGTAAATGATGAATCAGATGTTTCCTATATTATTCATTAATCATGTACATTGTTGTAGTTGTTTAACTCACTTTAATACTATTATATACTTGCTGTTTGTGTTATATTTACATAATTTGTTACTTCATGATATTGAATGAATGGTCATGATATGATCTTGTTTGATGTAGTGTAGTTGTGATGGAAAGGGTATCCAATTGGGTATCTTTGCTTGAGATATAAGAGTTCTGTGGTATGGGACACATGCTCACTGATGCCTCCAACACTATCATGATTGTTGGATGACAGACCTAGGGAGTCTAGTATTGCATGGCTAGGTACCCTACATGCTATTACCCTTTCGGTAGGGGAATTGAAGCCGAATGACCCGTGACAATGGTGACATGACTCTATTTCATCCTACAGCGGTAACCAGTCTGTGCGGAGACTCAGTGGTCCACTGTTGTTCATGTAATGGTAGGGTTGCATATGTTAGGGTTAGGCTCATGGACATCCAAGGAGCAGCCCAGGTGTTGTGAGGAGTCATGAGAGCTTTCCACCCCAATAATATGTGGATGACCATATGGTTAGGGAGTGGAGTCCAACAGCGGTAGCCAGTCCGTGAGGGTTCTCATTCCTAGGTTGCGAAGGTACGGAACCAAGTTGGTGCCATTGGGGAAGTATCTGGACTCCATATAGTGTGTTACCAATATGACCTTGCATTGGATTAGAAACCCCGACATGCGCCAGTACTCATGCCAATGGTCGTGGTAAGAGAGTGTTGACCTAAACCCCAGCTATGGATGCCTGATGAGGATTTGACCCCTTTGCCTGCGATCCCAATAGAGGTGACCAGTCAATGAGGGATCAGAGTGACTAGACCTACTTAGAGGAGGGCTGGTGTTATATCTTAAAGCATGTCAACTATCTAGAGACTTGCATAGTTAGATCTTAGTAGCATTCATATTATTGCGTATCATTCATATCATATATGCATTGCTGATTGTGTTGACATATGGATGAGAAATGTGTTATCCTTATTGAGTTCATCAGAACTCATTCCTTTCTTTGTATGTTATATTAAATTGTACAGATGGTTTCACATCCTCGGAAATTGGAGAGAATTCATATGATTGAACCCTTTCGTATGAAGAAGATGTGGCATCGTTAGTGGGAGATGGAGAAAGCTTGCATGAAACCTTTTGTGGATGCTTGAAGTGCGCTTATAGCACCCATTGATGGTCGAAGGAGGCAGATTGCTAGACATTTTGAGGATCATATGGAGAAGAACTGGAAAACTCCCTTTCTTGCTATTCATGAAGCTCATTATTTAGCTTTAGAGAAAAAAATTGGAAAGAAACTCATTTAGTTTATTTTGATTGCTTTCGCTGAACTTGTTATTTCTTTGATTATTGATTCTTTCTTTCATTCTTTTATTGAAGTATTTGGACTCCTATAATCCTTTGAGTAATTATTTGAACTTGCTCGTGCTCTTGATTTATCTATACTTGCATTTATTATTATTGATGGGTAAGACCGTGGATCTTATGACGGATCGCACCCACGGGTTGTCGGGCGATTAACCTAGACCGGTGGGTGGGGTGTGACATAAAGCGTGTCTACCATAGAGACTACATGATAGAGTTAGGAACATCATATCATAATCATGCATCATTTTATTTATATTATTGATCACTTGATTATCTTATGTTTATGATGTGGAAATGATGGATGAATGCATGACATGGATGTTAGTTGACCTCACTCCTTTATTTGTGTATATTTTTAGACTTCTCTTCAGGTTATGAGGACCCCACTTCCATGGAGGATTCATCATCGGGAGATTTCCATGAGAGCATGATTGGAGAAGATGTGGATGCACATGATGCGTCATGCTCGTGTCAGGATTGTTCTTATGGAGTCGCCTTCTATTAGAATCTTCCTTAGAGACTTTCTACTGCGAACAAACTATTCCCTTTTCTATTAAACTCTGATATTAATGTCTTTGGATTTTAAACCTTGGATGATTGTAATCTATATTTTGGATTTTTGGATTTTAATACTTGAACTTGATTATTCTTGTCCTTTTAATTATGTTATATCATGTGTTGTATGGAATTGTCACCGAACCTAGGTCTTGCTGTGAAATCCAACCCTAACCTTGACCTGGAAACCCTGTTGTTTGTAGGTCCGAAGACCCGAAGTGAAGTGTTTTGAGCCTTCATTTCCTTGTCTAAGCCTTGCTATCCTAGCCTGGTTGACTGCCCTAGTCAACTGGCCAATCGACCAGCCAGGCTGCCAGCTGCTAACAGAATCCGAGAAAATCTTCTGTTTAGGTCTTTTGGGTGCTCTGTATATTAAAACTTCTTGTTTCTTAGCCTCTTTTGTTTCTAAAACCCTTAGAGAACATGGGAAGCCTCTCTCAAAGCCTTCCTTGGTGTTTGTGAAGAACTCTTGCAAGATCTCAAGTTCTTCATCTCTTGTTCATCTTCAAGGTTAGTAATCTCTTGTATTTCTTATTGATTTATTATTGTATGATCAAGTTCTTACTACTGTGATTATGAAGAAGGTATTGCAACCTTGCAAACACATCTTCTACAGTTTCCAATGATGAGAATGAATCTCCATTCATTCCATTGATGCTACAATCTTCATACTTGATTCTTAGCCATGATTCATATGATTTCTTCATGAAGCCATGATCATTCTTTTAAATTTATTTCTCTAGCATATTATATCTGATTTTATGTTAGTATTCATCTTTGATCCTTTTCTAATGATCCTCTTGAGCGAATCCTTCATTCTCCTTTGCATCCATGGTTGTTTTCATTGAAAACCATGTTTTGATCAAATTAGAAAGTCATGTTTTTCAAAATAGAAAGTCATGGTTTTGATAATTGTTTGGTGTCTAATCTATGCTACTTAGTATTAGATTACTGTTCCTAAGGTTCCTTTGAAATTTCAAAGTGTTTCGAATCCCGGAAGATGAGTTTCGGACCAAATTCAGTTTTTGGCTATGAGTATTGTTGTCGACTGGATCAGTCAACCAGCCAGGCTGTGAAGCATGAACAACATTGTTTTCTTCGTCCGATTTGGTCCGTTTGACCTCCAATCTTCTGGGGCTTTTTCCTAATGATGTATGTATGCTTGTCTACGGTTTATTTGCTAACTTTGGACTTGATCTCTTGTTCCTCCGGATTTTCTTCGAATCTAATTAAGGTAAGGACAGTTGTTACCATATAACATAGATTGCATGAATCTTAGTTTCTAATTTGGGAATTACTTAGATTTACTACTATTCTTATATTGTCTTAATATGATGTTACTGCTGTAAGTACTTCAAGTACAGTGAATACATTGAATGTGATCTTCTCATCTTGTACCCTCATAGTAAGTTCACCTGTTTGAAGATCAATTAGAGTCCTCCCAGTTGCCAAGAATGGCCTACCAAGAATAATGAGTATGTCTTGATCTTCTTCTATATCCAATACTAAGAAATCCGCTGGAAATATAAACTTGTCCACTTTAACCAAGACGTCTTCAATTATTCCCCTCGGATATTTAATCGACCTATCAGCCATTTGAAGTGACACTGTGGTAGGTTTAACTTCTCCAAGGCCTAGTATCCTGAAAATAGATAGAGGCATTAAATTAATACTAGCACCAATATCACATAAAGCCTTATTAAAATGAAAATTTCCTATAGTGCATGGTATTGTAAAACTCCCTGGATCTTTTAGCTTAGGTGGAAGCTTCAGCTGCAGAATAGCACTGCATTCCTCTGTCAATGCCACAGTCTCATAATCTTCAAGTTTCCTCTTGTTAGAAAGAATGTCTTTCATAAACTTGACATAACTAGGCATTTGTTCCAAAGCATCTGCAAAAAGAATATTAATATGCAATTTCTTAAATATATCAAGAAATTTAGAAAATTGCTTATCTAGTTTCTGCTTCCTGAACCGCTAAGGATATGGAATAGGTGGATTATAAAGTGGTGGATTGTCTGGAAATAATTTGGATTTTGGCTTCCCCTCCTCCGTAATGTATTCCTCTGCATCTTTTTGCTCATCATGAACCGCCTTAGAAGAGGGTTCAGTTACTGCGGCTTTCTTGAAAGGTTCCTCTAATACTTTTCCACTTTGAATCTCAATAGCATTTGCATACTCTCTAGGATTTGTCTCAGTATTACTAGGTAGTGATCCTTTTTGCCTTTGATTCATATCATGGGTGAGTTGTCCCATTTGTACTTCCAAATTTTTAATGGATGCAAAAATATTATGATTGGTGATCTCTTGCTTCTGCATAAATTGTGAAGAAACTATAACCATTTTCTCAAAAGAATCTTCCCATGGAGCTTTCTTCCGAAATGATTGAGTTTGTTGATTTCAGGTTGTCTTTCAATATCTTGATTGTTTTTCAATCTAAAATTTGGATGGTTTCTCCACCCTGGATTGTATGTGTTGGAATATGGATTGTTTTGTCGGTTAAAGTTCCCCACATATTTTGCTTGCTTAAACTGATTTTGCTCAAAAGGATTAGCCATATGACATTCATTGCTATAACGTGTTCCCTCACAATAGTTGCATATCACAGCTAGAGGTTTGGTGCCTTGAGTTGCTAACAACCTTACTTGCTTTGTTAATGCTTCAAGTTGGACTGCCATGGCTGTCATGGGATCAGTTTCATTCCTCTGTAAAACTCTTCTTGGGGCAACTCTATCCCTTGGCCTTTGATATGCATTTGAGGCCATAACATCCAAAAGATCAAAAATTTATGTTGGATCCTTGTTCATGATTGATCCTCCTACTGCAGTATTTACTAATGTTCTTTGAATTAGATAGACCATCATAAAAAATCTGAACTTGCCTCCATTGCTCTATTCCGTGGTGTGGACATTTCCTTAGCAAGTCCTTGAATCTTTCCCACGCCTCAAATAGTGTTTCTAAATCATACTGTAAAAAAATAGAAATATCTGTTAATAAACTAGCAGTCTTAGATAGTGGAAAGAATTTTACCAAAACTTTTTGAGCCATTTGATTCCAAGTAGTGATGGATCCTGGTTGTAGAGAATGCAACCAACTCTTAGCGTTGTCCCTTAATGAGAAAGGGAACAATCTCAATCTTATGGCATTATCAGTAACGCCATTGTTCTTGAATGTGTCACAAATGTCTAAGAACCCATCAATGTGAAGATTTGGGTCTTCACTAGGCAATTCAGAAAATTGATTATTTTGCACCATTGTAATGATAGCAGGCTTGATTTCAAAATTGTTAGCTGCTACAGGTGGGCGCCTTATAGCTGTCCTATTATCTCTCACAGTTGGTGCAACATACTCTCCTAAAGTCTTGCACCTTTGTGCTTCAACTTCAAGAGGTGGTGGATTATTATCAAGATCCATTGCTCTAGAAGTGGAAGATGAATTTGTTCTGTCTTTCTTTGCTTTTGAGTTCCTTCGACAAGTTGCTTCAATTTCAGGATCGAAAGTAAGCAAATTATTGTTTCCTCTCCTTCTCATGCAAAATCAGTAGGACCTGAAAGAACTCCAATTCACAACTACAAATAAAATAAAATAGGGATAATTATTGTTGCCCCCTTGTACTCTAATTTTATAACTACTTTATCCCTGTACTTTTTAAAATTGCTAATCCAACCTTTAACTTTGTCTACAATTACTAATGCCCCCTACTGTTAAGCTCAATTAGTTTACTGATGATGTGGCATCTATATATTTTTTCAAAATCCCAAAAATAACCCTGCAGTTATCTCTTTATTTATTTACTCTTTTGTCAAGTTATAATACTACCCTTAACTATGGGGAAGAATTAACTTTAAATTAACTTTTCTTTTCTACAAAGAAACCACTGAATAAATGAAATATTTGATTTTTCTTCTCTAAAAAGGAATCACAAAATAAAGGAAATATGTGATTAAATAAAACTTAAAATATAAACTAAAATATTAGGAAATATCAAATGTAATTCAAAGTTGTAAATTGAAAATCACCTAATATATGCTAACCATTATGCATGTTACCAAATTTTCTATCAATTAACATCTTATATGCTAATTCATTTGTAAAACTTCCATCATTATGATTGTGAAAAATTTAAGTGGAATAAGAGAGGTCCCACCAAATCCAAAATTGATTCTAAAATATAAGATTTTAAGGATATAATTGACATTCTGTATAGTTTTTATAAATGAAGGTAATGTCATATTTTTTTACTTCTTAATTTTAATGAAGGGCAAAATAGACATTACATATTTGATGTTAATAGTCACTTAATACTGTAAGAAGTGAGGGGGGCAATAGTAATTTCATAAAGAAAGAGGTTTGATTAGTAATAAAACCAAAGTACAAGGGGGCAATAGTGATTATCCCAATAAAATAATAGAAAAGAAAAAAAATATAAAAGAATTCAAATTAAAACTAGCAGTAACTGATATTGATATTAATCTAATAATCCCCGGCAATGGCGCCAAAATCTGGTTGTGAAAAATAACAACCCAAGTGTACGCTGTCGTAACAAGTAATATAATGATAAAAGATCGTTCCCTCGAAGACTATAGATTAAGTACCAAATTAATTATACCAATTTTATGTGAACAAATAATAAGGATGATAATTATTCTAAATTATAATGCAAATTTAAATTTAAATTGAGATTTATTAATAGCTAAAAACCTAGGGGTTAGATTTCACCATAACAACCTTTTTATCCCTCTTTATAATTTGAGAAATATTTTTCTAATTGATAGTCGAGATTCCCTTTCCTATCTACTAGTCTCTCTCGAGTACTGATAAAAATTCCTTCAATTGCTAACCCAAATATATTTCTATGTGGGTTACAACAACTGAGAAATCATTAAATTCTATGGATTCCCATGTAACAACTACACAAACCATGTAAGTATATCCCTATCCTACATGTAATTCATGGCTTTTACTCCAATGAACTAAACACATAAATCCCCTCTCAGTTCATTATGATTAACAAATCAGTTGATTAGTGGCCAATTAATCAAAAGCATGAAGAATAGAAGTAAAAACTCAATCAAATGAAAGAATATTCAAAATTATATTGATGAATTCAAGAGTGAAAATTCAAAGATAGGCTACATCTGATCTCTAGAAAAATTAAATTAGTCCATACTAGAAATCAAAAACATTACAGAAGAGTTCGTGAACATTGAAAGAAGATTAAGAAAAACTTATTCCCAAACTTCAGATCTCCGAAGCCAACCAACGTCTCCTGGTTCGACCTCTCTGCTCCTCCAAAGCTCCAAGAAAGTTCTCTATGCTCTTCCAAAGCTCCCAAAAATGTTCTCCTCCTTCTTCTTGGAGTTTGCTCTCCTTTTATAGATTAATTAAACTCAGAGTTTGAATCAAACTTAGAGTTCTTATCTGACTTAACCAATGAGCGTTTTGACGTATGAATCGGACTAACTTAGAGATCTCCAATGCATAATCCCACCGTTGGATTTGAAGACCAAGAAGTCAAGCTCTCCTCCAAAAGTCTGCTCGATCGGACACCAGATGACCATCCGATGAAGATCTTGATCAAAACTGGACAGAGACACTCAAAAACGGGATTTTTCCTGTCTTCCTTATTTGAATTGGATTCTTCTTCCTCTTTTCCCTTCTTTGATCAAATCCTAAATAGGAAATAAAACATAGAAGCATGCAAGGACTCATTCTCTCTATGTTTTTGACTTGAGGTAAGACTCTTGCAATAATACCCAGATTTGATTGATAATTTCCTACATTTAAAAGTAATAAATCTTAATTAGAATTTGTTAGGAAATATATAAAATCACCAAAATTATAGAAATTAAAGGAAAGGGGGCAACATATTCATTTTCATATCATATTAGGATAAATTGATATAAAACAATTGTAAATACATGGAAATATAGTAAATTAATCGTATAAAATAATATGCATGAATTCAACTTATCAGGCTTTTTCCTAATGATGTATCTATGCTTGTCTAGGGTTTATTTGCTAACTTTGGACTTGATCTGTTGTTCCTCCGGATTTTCTTCGAATCTAATTAAGGTAAGGACAGCTGTTACCATATTAACATAGATTGCGTGAATCTTAGTTTCTAATTTGGGAATTACTTAGATTTACTACTATTCTTATATTTTCTTAATATGATGTTACTGCTGTAAGTACTTCAAGTACAGTAGGATCTTGTTCATATATTCTTTATATTACTTTGATCATATATGGATACTTATTCTTGACATTTACATATTCGATTGATCATGTTTATATGTTGATCTTTCTATATGTTGGAATATCAGTTATATATGTTATGACTGAATTGAGAATGTGATTGTTTAGGTATGATTTGAGATTGGGGAATGTCTTTTTGACGTTTTTGTCCTTGGACATCAGTGGAAGTGGTATGGGACATTTCCGATGGTGCCCTTTGACTCTTTCTTGGATTAATATATGTCATACCTAGGGCTTGTCTAGCAATGTTTGGCTAGGATGTCCCTGTTATATCAGACTCGATTCAGAAGGGTATTGAGACCGAGTAACCCATGTAGCAATGTGGGTTTGTGGGCGCTCAAGACCGGTGAGTTATATTCGTGAGAGGATATGAATCACATTGTGGGGGCCATTCATTAGTAGGGTCGCATTTAGTAGACTTGGGCTTATGGGCGCTTGAGACCGGTGAGTTATATCTGTGAGAGGACATAAGAGCTTCCCATTTGCTAATTGTGGATGACCAATAGGGTTGATGAGTCCGTAGTCTGAATTGGTTGTAGCCATAGGATACGCTGATTCTAATGAGAAAGATACTGAAAATGATCCCAAGAAGAGAGGAATGGAAGTATCTGACTTTGACTTGATATAACCAAGTAGATGACTTGCATTTGGCTAGGCTTGGCCTTGACATACGCTAATACTTAGACCAATGGTGATGTGAGAGAGAGGTGACCTAAACCCCAGCCAAAGAATGTCCGAGAGGGATGTAGGATCCAATTACCACTAGAGAACCCAAGATACCGAGATGGTTGAGAGAGAGTGATTTGAGACCTACCCAAAGAAGTATGGTGCTATGACTTAAAGCATGTCTACCAATAGAGACCAGCATACCTAGAGTTAGATTCATACATGCATTGTCTGTTTCATATCATATTGCATTTGATATGTTTTGCTATCATGTTATTTGTGTTGTTATGGAATAACTTGCCTTGCTGAGTTCTTTTGAACTCACTCCTTTTTGCAAATAATATTGCATTTGATATGTTTTGCTATCATGTTATTTGTGTTGTTATGGAATAACTTGCCTTGCTAAGTTCTTTTGAACTCACTCCTTTCTGCAAATATCTTTGTTAGACTATCCTTTAGGTACTGACGAGTATGACAGCCAGTACTATGAAGAACAAGCCGATGATGCATACTACTCCCAAGGTGCTAGTTGTCACGAAGATAACAGTGAAGATTCCTTGTGTGATCATGCTGCGTACTAGGATTAGCCCTACCTTGGAGTGGAAGCGGCCGTGCTTGATTTCTAAAGTTTATGTTTATGAAGATACTCTTTATAAGTTAGAAGAGACCTTAGTTTAGTTTGATTACTTCTTTTCCTTCCTTTCTTTTGGGAATCGGTTGTAATCTTCTTTTTGATTTTCGAGCTACATTCCGCTGTGTTATGTGGAGTGATTTTTCGCACACTCTACATATGATTGTTCGACATTGATTATTATATTAGTATCATTTCTTTCCGCACTCTAATTATGTTGTCATTCTCTTCTTCTTATCTTGATCTCATTGTTTATATAATGTTACTTTGATTATATCTGGTTCATGATTATGTTATTGTATATGTGGGAGGTTGGTTTCTTCGATACTTGATCTTCGGGGCTGTGGATCATACACTCGAGTATGCTAGGTAGGGTACCGGCTGGGTGGATGTGACACTTGCGGTGTATCACCCCCATGGGTATTTGGGTATGACCGGATTAGGCTCGGTGGGGTGTGACAGAAGGACTTTCCAGTACCTTCATGACTTCTATACATAATGTGGAAAAATAAATTTCCACTCTTGGAAGTGCTTTCTTTGAGTAAGAAAAAGGTAAATGCCTAGCCAGCCTGAGTTAAATCCTGAGACTCATATTCAATAAAGACCACAAAATTTACCAAATCAAGTCAACCAAGTTGAAACCACCTCTTCTTATTTAGAGCTAATTACTTATGTGTATGCATTAAGAAGTGGAAAAAGGGTATTTAACAAGTGAATTTCATATTACTCACCAGAGCAAAATTAGTGGATATCGTGATGAGGAGAATGTTCAAGTGTCTCCTAATGAAGGTTTGTCTGAGGAACCCTTAGAAGTTGAGGATGAACCAATTGCTTTAGAGGTACACCTAAGTTTGATGAACCATTGTCTGAAACCCTGAGAAAAGAGCAAACTTCAAATGAGAGATGTTATGTACCTAAGGTCCATTTTCCTAGCCGATTAGCAAGTAATAAGAGGAATGCAAATGCTGACAAAATTCTAGAATTTTTCGAAAATGTGAGTGTCAACATTCCACTTTTAGATGTTATTTCTCAAGTCCCTTCTTATGCTAAGGTGTTTAAAGACTTGTGTACTCAAAAGAGAACCACGAATGTCCCAAAGAAGGCCTTTCAAACGAAAAATGTGAGTTCAATCCTCTTAGAACAACTCCCAGTTATGTATAGAGATTCAGGATATCCAACAATTCCAAGTGTTATTGGTGATAAATAAAAATAGAGCATGCTCTACTAGACTTGGGCGCTTGTGTTAAGTTATTGTCATATACCGTTTATAAACAATTGGGTCTGAGGGAACTCAAACCAACCTCGGTTACTCTCCAGTTGGCTAATAGATCTGTTAAATACCCCATAGAATAATTAAAGATGTGTTAATTCGAGTAGGAGAATTTGTTTTTCCTATTGATTTCATTGTCTTAGACACACATCCAGCTATAAATCTTAAGGACCAAATTCCTATGACATTAGTGAGACCGTTTTTAGCTACAAGCAATGCCCTTATAAATTGTCGAAATGGTCTTTTGAGATTATCATTTGAGAATACATCCGTTGAGTTCAATGTCTTTAGGTTGGGGAACAACCAAACTTTTCTGAGAATATGAGTATGTTGCAAAGCATTTTTGATGATATTGATTTCTCCCTTGAGAAAGGTTTTGAGGATGACTTTTACACTTGTTTGGAAGAACTAAAGGATATAGGGGAGTGATTTTTTTTTCTCCTGATATGATGAGTTTGCAACAATTTAATGGACCACTTGGTAAGTTGTCTAGAAATCTTCCTGTACCATCTATGGTTGAGGCCCCTTCAACACGAATTGAACCCTTTGCTTTTGACTCTTTAGTTGGCTTTTCTGGGCCCCAGTGAAACTCTTCCTGTAATCATTGCCTCTTATCTTACCAAGATCAAGAGGATAAGCTTCTTAGTTTGCTTAAAGACAATCAAGAGGCCATAGGTTGGCAAATGGCCGACATTAAAGGAATTATTCCCTCCGTAGTTCGACATCATATAAATTTGATTGATGGATCCAAACCCTCTAGGGAACCCCAAAGAAGTTCTAATCTTGTGATGAAAAATATGGAATCACCCATAAGCTTGCTACTGCATACCATCCACAAATGAGTGGTCAAGTAGAGGTTTCCAATAGGCAGATTAAGCAGATTTGAAAAAAGATAGTTAACCTCACTCATAAGGATTGGTCAAACCGTTTGATTGATGCTTTATGGGCCCACATAATTGCATATAAGAAAGATTTGGGTCAATCTTAAAGATTTGGGTCAATCTTCACCGTTTAGTGTATGGTAAGGCTTGTCACCTATCGGTTGAATTAGAGCATCGAGCTTTCTGGGCAATCAAGAAGTTGAATTTTGATCTTGACGATGTGGATATCCACTGTCGCCTCCAACTATCTGAATTGGAGGAACTTAAAATGAAGCCTATGAAAACTCAAAAATTTACAAGGCTAAAACTAAAACCTTTCATGATAATCATATTGTTAGGAAATCATTTTCTGTTGGTGATAAGGTTTTGTTGTACAACACTCGGCTGCATTTGTTCCTAAGAAAATTGCAAACTAGATGGGAAGGTCCATTTATTATTCACTATGTTTTTAACCATGGTGCTGTGGAAATAATTGATCCTCATTCTAACCAAATATCAAAGTGAATGGTCAACATTTAAAGCCTTTCATTGAAATGCCAAGTGTTGATAGTGTAGAGGTCATTGATCTTCATGAGCCTTTTTATATGATGATTGAGAAACTCCAAGGTATGCCCTCTTTTGTCCTTGTCCTTCATTTCATGCATGCATTGAGGACATTGGATTACCTAAATGGGGGGGGGGGGGAATAATTTTTTGTAGATTTTAACTTTGGCTTTTGGTTAGTGGACAATACCCTTTCAATTGCTATGATGTGTGAAATGAGAGTGATTTTGGTACCCATCGTGAACACATAAAAATCTTGTTGAGAGGAAGGTAACTTGTATGTATGTTGAGATGAGACTTTCCTAAGAAAAATAAAAGGCCCTTAACTTAAGGCGTTGGACCATCTATGGGTTTTGTAGGTCTTTGTTTCTTTGGCTAGCAGTTGAGATAAATTTTTGTATGGCATGACAAAGTTAAAAAAAAGAGAGTAGAAAGTAAAAGTTGAATTCCTTGGAACTAGAAAGGGCACTCCGACTTAGGAATCAAGGTGACTTGATCAAAACTCTTAGAAATGTGATTATTGAAAAGAACTCTCACATCATTGTCTATGTGGGCATATGCAAAGCAAAACTACAATGTAACTTGGGTTTCTGGTGTTTGGTCTACCATGTCATTCAAGCCAACCGTAGTAGAGTAAATTGGAGAAGTGTCATCAATGCTTTAGTAAAAATGTTTGGTAAAAAATACTTCAAAACATTAGTCCTTGGTCTCCTTACTTTTAAGTGGTTTTGCTTAAAAGAGAGGTGTACTTGAAAGGTATAAGGTGAGTCTAGGGGAGGACCTATAGAGGGGCCGGGGGGGGGGGGGGGCATGGTTAAAAATTTTACACAAATTCCCGTAATTCCTTTAATTTTTCAGCCTTTTCTCTTCCCACATGTGAAGTGTCACTATTTGCCCCCCCCATATTGAGAACAATTTTTAAAGGTAAAATAATGGGTATAAATATCATTCCTAATTAAAAACTAACTCCTCAATCCCTATTTATTCTCCCCTCTCTTCTCTCTCATCTTTTCTTCCTATTTATTCTCTTCTATTTCTGTAAACGGGTTAAAGTCAATATTTGAAAAAAATTATTATTAGGCATTCAAAAATCAAAATGTCAGTCTTAATTAGAAACTAACTCTTCAATCCCTATTTATTCTATCCTATCTCCTCTCTCCTCTCTCTTCTTTTCTTCCTATTTATTCTCTTCCCTTTCTATAAGAGTGGGTAAAGAAAATTTGGAAAAAAATCTACTCCACAATTAGGTACTTTTTCTCAATTTATTTATCGTTTCTCTTTTTCTCCTTTTTTTGTTATTCTTTTATTTGATTTTTATATTCTATGTTTTTTTTATTACTTTTGCGATTTTTGTTATTTGATTTTGTATTGTGAATAAAATGTCCATAGTTAGTAGGTAACTAACTACCATTGGTTTGCATCTTTTACCTAAAAAAAAATTTGGTTTACATCTTTGATGAACACATTTATGTGTGAAATTTTAGGGCATAAAGCATGCATTTTACACACTTAGAGTGAAGCTACCTTGGGTTTTATGTTGGTTTTGCAGATTTTAGGACTTTTCAAGATTTTAGCAAATATTTGGAGTTTTGGATATGAATCATGCAATTTTACACATCAAGAGGTCCATTCAAATTCTCAAATGTGAAAATGGGCCTCATCTGGAGCATGATGGGCTAGAGTTGTGATTATGAGCAAACTCCGAAATATTTAAGAGATAAAGAAGACAAATTTGATCTACGGCTGAGATTATAAATTATCAATCAAATCTATAAAGATATTATTAAAAGAGTCCAAATGGAGAAAAGAGTCCTTGCATACTTCAATATCTTATTTTCAATTTGGTATTTGATTAAAGAAAGAAAAAGAGGAAAAAGAATTATATTCAGATAAGGAAGAAGGAAAAATCCTGTTTTTGAATGTCTCTGTTCAATTTAGATCAAGCCCTTCATTGAACGGTCATTCGGTGTCCGATCAAACTGATTTTTTGAGGAGAGCTTCAAGACTTCTTGATCCTCAAATCCAACGGTGGAATTGTGATTTGATCTCTCTAATCCAATCGATTAGTACGCCAAAACCCTAATTGGTTAAGTCAGATAGGAACTCCGAGTTTGATTTAAATTCTGTCAAGATTCATATCCCATGTAAACTCTATAAAATGAGAGCATACTCCATCAAGGGAGAACGTGTTTTAGAGCTTAGGAAGAGCACATTTTCTTTTTGCTTCAGTTTATTTAGGCTTTCTCTAGTTTTCTTTGCTTGCTTTTGTGAGATTCCAATTTCTAGATTGAATGTTTAGGTTTAATTTTTTTATGTAATGTAATGCAATTTCAAGTTTCAAGATTCGTTTTTCTCTGGGTCTAGCAATTGCAGATCTAGACCATTCTAGATCTAGATTTGGTTGTTAGGGTTGGTTGAGATTCGAATCGTTTGTTCAAATTCTTTTTTTATTGTTTGAAGTTTAAAGATGCAAGTAAGTAACATTTTTCAATAATCTTCTCTCCCCCTACCATTCCCACTTCTATTTACTTCTCAATATTCTTAATTTAGGATTTACTTTCAGCATTTATTTATTGTTCTCCCTTCCCCTGGGTCCTTGATCAGAAATACCTACAGTTGTGCCTTTCTTTGGTTAAGGTTTCCATTTCCTTTTATTACTCTGTTATTTACTTTCAACAATTTACTTTCAACATTTATTTATTGTTCTCCCTTCCCTGGGTCCTTTATCAGAGATGCCTATAGTCGTGCCTCTTTTTGGTTAAGGTTTCATTTTTCCTTTTATTACTCTGTTATTTACTTTTTGTAATTTACCTTCAACATTTATTTATTGTTCTCCCTTCCCCTGGGTCCTTGATCAGAGGTGCCTACAGTCGTGCATCTCTTTGGTTAAGGTTTCCCTTTCCTTTTATTGCTTTGATTATTTCTTTCTGCAATTTCCTTTTCTCTAATATCCGTTCCCCCGATCGGTAGACCGGAAGCTACGGCAAAGGGTCCACGGTCAAAGTCATTATAATTATACCCCCTTCCCTAGATCCAGAGCTGACACTCGGATCAGTTCCCTTTTATTTTATTTATTTATTATTTGCATTTTTTCTACCTTTATTAATTATGCGTTGGTTATGTTTGCTTTATTTTTCGTCTCAATTCGATCGCATTAGACGTATGGATTAGAACCGTTCATTTAGTTTAATTAAGTAATTAGCAAATTTGAATCATTGCACTCTCGCATTATTATTAAGAAGTTAATTCTAAAGTGACATATCTCCTTGAGATCGACCCGTTAGCTACATGATACGTGCGCTTGCGGTTACTTTTAATTTCACAAACTCTCTTCTACCAAATTTTTTTTGGCTTGCATCTAACTTTTTAGGGTTGAAGTCATGTGTATATATATTTTTTTAAATTGTTGCTTTAATTTACCTATATTTTATTAAAAAAAATATCATTGTTAATAATTTACCTTTTTTTTTTCAAATATGTGTGGGCCCCACAAAATATATGTGGATCTATTGTTTAATATAATAAAATAATTTAGAGGTGGGACCCCAAATGGGTCTTATAAGGGCCCACACAATATGTGTGGCAAAAAAGCTCTAGTGCTTCCCCAATGGGAAGGTTATCTGGCTTTCATTCTTCGGCCCCCCAATGTTGTATTCTGGTCCACCCCTGTGGGGAGATCCCGCAAGTATCATTGCAAAGTCGAAGGGAGCGTGAGGGCATAAATGTAAAAAACTCTTTTACTTATTTTTTTTTTTGTAACAAAGGCGCTTTTTATATATAGGGAAATTGGGGTTGGGATAATTACATATGCCGCCGGTAAGGATTGAACTCACAATCTCTCCACTGAGAGGTGAGTTCTCTTTTACTTATTTTTGTGTACACTTCATAAATCTGAACCTATTACAAAGTTAGAAATGGGATCCTTGTGGACTCGTGGTCACATGTTCAATTTTGAAGAGGACTTTGGGTTAGAGGTGGGGAAAAATGAAGAGGATATCAAAGTGGCACATCTGATTGATATTGAATCTTTTGTCAATAAACATGCAAGTTCCTTATATAATTCATCCTACTGGCATGTTTTAAAATTTTCGTTTGCTGCTGGGTATCTCCTGCATGGCTCATGAATCACAAGATATAGCATTTTATAGATCCAATGACTGTAATCTTCCCACTCTTATAATTACAAAAGATGGATTTGAAATACACCACATGTTGCATTCTGAGAGTCGCAAATTAAGATTCCAACATTCGATTCTTACACTTAGTAGATTACAGATTATATTGTAACATTTTCGTTTTATTTCCCAATTTATAGATAAGAAGCAAAATTTTTTTTTTTTTAATTTCTATGCATTTTCACTACTTCTAGGTGTTGAAATCATATATATTTTACATAAAAGAAAAAAAAATTTGTAATAAAATAAACAAATGACATAGGGAAGAAATTTTGGGATTTTAAAATAGTAGGTTATACTTTGATGTCAAAGAGGACAAGCATGCCCCTCTACATTTTCAAAAGATTTTTTTTGAGATTCTCAAAGTGGGTTCAAAATGTTAAAGCGTTGATTCCTTTAAAAAACAAATTAAAAAAAGAAAAAAAGGAAAAAAAAGAAAAAGAAAAAGCAGAGCATCACAAATATATGTTTTGGGCTATTTATGTTCTTAAGAAAAAAAAAAGTTTGGCTGGAATTGAAGAGAACTTGGCAACGTATCTAATTAATGTGGGCCCTAGTTTGTACCTGTGAGAAGACTTGAACAAAGTGACAAGCCGCTTGTTTCTTTTCTTTCTTTTCTCGAGCAGAAAGGGAAAAAGGTGTGGGATAAGTTAACACACTAGCTAGCTTATCCTTGAAACAGAAGATCTTACTTCTTAAGCAGCTTGCTTGGTCAAATTCTATTAAAAATAATGAGGTTGTCCCTAATCTGTTACAAGTTTTTGAGTTTTGTCTGATTCTACCATGTCATACAAAGTTGAGAAATCTAATGAATAAATTGAACATATATTTTTTTAAATCCTTCTGAGAATCGTGAATATAATACAATCTCCAGCCAATTCCGCCCTGGAATGATACCAATTCCTTTGACAGTAAGGATCTACCACCATATCCAAACATGAAGCAGTGTGGAGCATCATCCTTTTTCTTCATGGACAACTGCGTTAAAACCACCCTCTACGTACAAAACTGGATCCAGAATTTGAAGATTCCCCTGTTTTATAGCCACCAATAACCCCCTCTTCAGCCCGTTCATGAAGAACACCACATCCTGAGCAGAAAAATGCTTCTGCTACCAAGCATGCTTTCCTACAACATTTACCTTCAAAGATTGAAATCTACTTCTCCATCATTTGTACGAGATTGTACTTCTGCATCATACCACCAGAGCTGCAACCTCTCCACCTTGTTTGGTTAATATTCCAATTGCACATAGCCTATCAGCATCATCTGGCCAAGGCAGCACTTACCAACATGTCATGAATGAACCAAAGCCACCAACACAGAGGCAAATGGAAGTGGGAAATGGTCTGCCACCTATATCCCTGCATTTTGGAAATGATATAACTCCCAGCAATCAAAGAGTTATATCTTCAGTAGTAGTGGTTGTATATGATATAGTGTATAACTAAGCATCTCACTTCAGTAGTAGTAGTAATTGTATATGATATGCTGTGTATAACTAAGCATCTCACCGATTTTACATGTTTACAGTAATTCAAGCAAAGTAATGCTTGTTAGAAAATAAGCTTTAAATGAATCAAAACTCTTAAAGGAAGAAGGAGAAGCACAAAGAAGAAGCAGAGGAAGAAGATGAGAGAAAAACCACACAAAGGCCTGTGATTCCAGCAACGTAAAACTAGAATCGTAGGTTTCCTTTATTTATAGATTCAAGTACTAAGCATACAACTTGAGAGACAAGAAACTTGTCCTCTAAGAAAGGAAGTAAAAAATACAACTCATGGACAGAATTTTCTAGTCTTCTAACTCCTATTGTCTGTTTAAAATAGAAACTACAGAAAAAAGGAAAGTGCAGAAATTAGTAACTAACAAAAAATAGAAACTACGTTTTTCTAGAAACTCCCAAAACTTGTATACCAAGGTTCCTACATCAGAAATAGAAAGTAAGGTAGCATATCTGAAAAAGGACACAACCATCAAGGCATGCTTGCGCACAAGGCATCAACCTTGGAGCTCATGCGTATGCTTCAACACTCCCCTCAAGCTGGAGGATACAAGTTTCCCATGCCCAGCTTGCAATAAATAGACTGCAAACTAGGCCTGAATATAGCTTTAGTAAATAAGTCAGCTAGTTGATCAGCAAAACCCACAAAGGGAGTCTCAATCAATTTCTTCTGACTGCATCACGAACAAAGTGACAGTTTACCTCTATATGCTTCGTTCTCTTATGAAATATAAGGTTACTAGTGATATAACTAGCAGCCTGATTATCATAGAACATCTTCATAGGGGCAAAGGCTGGAAATCCGATTTCCTCCAACAAGGAGCGAAGCCACATTAACTCGGCAGCCACATGGGCCATGGCTCTATATTCTACTTCAGCACTAGATCCGAAAACAATGGACTACTGCTCACTCCTCCAAGTCACAAGATTTCCACCAAGAAATGTATAATAACTTGTACAGTTTACCTCTATATGCTTCGTTCTCTTATGAAATATAAGGTTACTAGTGATATAACTAGCAGCCTGATTATCATAGAACATCTTCATAGGGGCAAAGGCTGGAAATCCGATTTCCTCCAACAAGGAGCGAAGCCACATTAACTCGGCAGCCACATGGGCCATGGCTCTATATTCTACTTCAGCACTAGATCCGAAAACAATGGACTACTGCTCACTCCTCCAAGTCACAAGATTTCCACCAAGAAATGTATAATAACTTGTACTAGATTGGCGATCAGCTGAAGATCTTGCCCATTCTACATCTGAAAAGGAAACCAAATCCACAAATGAGACATTTCCCAAGTGCACTCTTCTAATACTGAAGTACTCTCATTGCAGCATCCAAATGGGCCTTCCTAGGAGACTGCATAATTTGATTCAACACGCCAGTAGAGCAAGAAATATCAGGACGAGTAATGGTGAGATAAATAAGCTTCCCAATAAGACTCCTGTAAAGATGGATATCATCCAACAAGTCACCATCATCTAGTCCTAACCTCAACTGAGGATCCATGAGAATGTTAGTAAGTTTAGATGCAAGCATGCCAGTTTTTGTCAAAAGATCAAACACATACTTCCTTTGTGATAGACTAACTACTCGTTTACTACGAACTACCTCGATTCCCAAGAAATACTGTAAATTGCCCAAGTCTTTGGTTTGAAAGTACTTCTGTAAGTGAGCTTTGACTGTATTACTAGCCCTAATATCACTGCCTAAAAGAATAATGCCATCAACGTAAATTGCCATAACGACAAACTAGCATCCTGTCGTCTAACAAAAATAGAGTGATCAGAATAACATTGGGCAAATCTAAAAGACTCCAATGTTTTACTAAACTTTTCAAACCAAGCCCGTGGAGACTGTTTGAGTCCATTCATGGCTTTATGAAGCCTACAAACATGAGCACTATCTTCCCCCTGAGCAAGACACCCTGGAGGTTGCTCCATATAAACCTCTTCATTGAGGTCACCATACAAGAAGGCATTCTTTATGTCAAGCTATAAGAGAGGTCAATCATAATTAACAACTAAAGGTATCAACACACGGACAAAATTAAGTCTAGCCACGAGAGAAAAAGTCTCAAAGTAGTCCACACCATATGTTTTTGTATAGCCTTTAGGCACCAAACGAGTCTTAAGTTGTTCAACCGTACCATTAGAATGATATTTGACAGTATATACCCACTGACAACGGACCACATCTTTTCCAAAGGACAAGTTTACCAAAGACCATGTATGACGAGACTGTAAAGCATCCATTTCCACATCCATGACAGCTTTCCAACCAGGGTTTTTAAGGCTCTCATTATGATGGGTTGGAATATGAATGGCAGACAACGAAAGTTGGGAGGTAGATGAGAAACAGATACATAATTAGAAAGAGGATAAACAAAATTAGAATATAAAGTGCAACTATGAGTACCTTTTCTCAAGGCAATAGGTAAGTCATCTGAAGTAGGAGGAGGATCTCCACTAGAAGAGTCCGCTAGTGGAGAGGATAAAGAGGGAACTTTTATAGGACCAGCCTCAATCTCCACAACAAGAGAGCCACCACTATCAACAGGAGGAACTGTACTATCCACAATACGTTCCTCCAACTTACGTCTTTGTTGACAAATCTGTAGAGGGACACTATCTTTTGAAGGAACTAAAGATGGAATGGGAGGAGCATCATTCAAAACATGATTTTCATCAAACAGAGATGGACTAATATAATACGGGGTGTCCTAAAAAAAAGTCACATTGGCACTTACAAATTGTTTCTGGTGAACAGACTCATAACAGTGAAAACCTTTTTAAGTATGAAAGTAATGAGAGTACCCAAGAAAAATACATTTAACAAACCGGGGAGATAGTTTATCCACAGTATGTGGTATGTGAACAAAACAAATACAACCAAAATTTTTGGGTGGAACTAAAAATGGTTCTCTATTTGGAAAAACAATTGAAAAAAGAGATTTGTTAGAAAGTAAAGTCATAGGCATTCGATTATTTGAATGACTAGCAGTTAAAACTACATCACACCAGTAACTCTTAGGAACATTCATCTAAATTAAAAGAGCATGCGCAACCTCCAAGAGGTGGAGATTTTGGTTTGATAGTGCTCGTGTTTGTAGGCTTCATAAAGCCATCTATGAACTCAAACACTCTCCGCAGAGTGCATAAACAGAAGCAAACAAAGGTGGAAAAAACCAGAATATAATCTGAGTTCTGAGACCTTAAAACATAAGGTAATAGGAAGAACATATCAGTTTATATGAACGCCTAATCTAACAATGTATTAGGGACAGCATTAGGTGGCTGCACACCAAGGAAACAGAACACAGAAAAAGAACTTCAGAAGAAAGAATAGAACATCACTATTTTTTATTTAAGAAAGCTTTGATACCATGTTAGATAATAGGCTTTAATGAATCAAAACAATGTTGGAAGAAGGAGAACAAAGAAGAAGAAGATGAGAGAAGAACCACACAAAGACTTGTGATTCTAGCAAAGCAAAACTAAAATCGTAGGCTTCCTTTATCTATAGAATTCAAGTACTAAGAATACAACTTGCGAGACAAGAAACTTGTCCACTAAAAAAGGAAATAAAGTACGATTCATGGACATAATTTTCTAGTCTTCTAATTCTTATAATCTGTCCAAAATAGAAACTGAAAGAAAAAGGAAAGTGCAGAAATTAGTAACAAACAGAAAATAGAAACTATGCTTTTCTAGAAACTCCCAAAAGTTGTGTACAAAGGTTCCTACACTAGAAATAGAAAGTAAGGTAGCATATCAGAAAAAGAAACAACCATTAAGGCATGCTTGTGCACCAAGGCAGCAGCCTTGGTGCTCCTGCGTATGCTTCAACAATGCTTTTAAGCAGATTTCTACTAATGATTAGTAGATTAATTGTTTTATGAAATAATGAAAGAATAATGAATAAAATGCATTCACATGTGCTACAAACCAAGAGAGCTAGTACAAAAGAGGGGGCAGGGAAGAAGAACCTACACCCAAGGATTTTGACACTCAAGTCTTTTTTTGGGTACAACTTTTACACTCAGTCATTGCTGATCCAACAGGCCAACCTGCCAGTTTGTATCAGATACCAAGACTTAAAACGAGACATTGACAACCACATCCTGACCAGCCAACAGAACACTCAAACAATCATACAATTTTCTCTGAACTAAACTAGTGATGGAAGAGGAACACATTTTTGAATTGAAAAGAACATCACAACGTTGCTTCTTTTTTCTTTTGTGAATTTAACAAAAAAAAAAAAAATTTGAAAAACTAAAATTAAAATAGAGGCAAATCACTACCTCTAAATTTTCATTGACCAGTTGGAGTCCCCACCAAGGCCTAGTAAAACGTGCAGCAAAAGCCTTTTGAGAATCCATATCCTTCATCAAACAGGGATGGCGATGACTACAGCAATGTTTGTTTCATGTGAATACATTATGTACTCGTTGTTTCAGCAAACCTTCAAATGTCTGAGGTCATAGATGCCCTTGCTAGTTACTATCGAATTGATCTTTGAGAGAGTAAATTGTCATCAGCTACAAAAGAATGAAGAACAAATCTCAAAGCTTCACAGATTTTTGTACCAGATTAAAAAAATAGGCACATGACTTGCGCTGCATCTGGTAGAATGTTCATCATAATTTCTGCGCATTCTGAAAAAGGAAAATTGAACGGGAACTAGAGCAGCTTCTTTCAAAGACTAATTAAACACTTGAATTCAGCAGCACTGATTGTTTACAGAAAGTAACATCTTCCCCACCCCCTACCAAAAAAAAAAATCTAAGAAAAAGGACAAGTGTACCTCCTACCAATGGAGAACTAAGGAGATATGCTCTCATCATCTGAACTAGATATATCCATACGCTGGTCCTTGGTTGCTGGAAAAAGCTTCTGATGTATGTCTGGAGATAATGGATGACGAGAATCTGGAGAAGAGTGCAAAGCTGGACTTGACTTGTTTTTCGGAAATTCTGTTGGCTTCTTTTGTGCTTCTCTCACCTGTTTGCATGCTTTATCCAACATTATTAGAAAATCCCGAACAATAACAAACAAACGCAAGCCCTCATGTTTTGCCGCATCCCCATGGAAATAATCTGCTGTGTTCTTTACGAGAGCCACAATCCTGTGTTCTTCCTCTCGCAACCAATTTATGTCAACTTCTGAATGTTCTGTAAAACTTTTTAGTGTCCTCTGGAACCCAGATTCCTCCTCTATACTACTCATATCATTGAGTAGAAAATCTTTTGTCCTTACAAATGAGTAATCAAATTTGGCGAGTGTCATTGTTATGGCGTCAGCATCCAATGCTGCTGCCTTCCTGACATTTTCCAGCTCAGAACCCAAACCTGAAACAACCTGGAGACCAAGGCAACGAAGTTGATCTTCTGTTTCCTGGGTAAAATCCTCAAAAAGTTCAAATGATTTCACAGAGGACATGTTCGAGCTCTCTCGAGCCACACGGGCAGCCCGTACACCTTCAGAGCGGATAATCTCCTGCACAACAAAGTGCAAGAGTGTGGTCTTGCCATCGACTCCTTTGACATCAGCCAGTTTCAAGAGCGTGTCTAGCTTAAATGCCTGTGCTCCACCACGGAAGGTACCATCATTCATACGATTGCCAGTTTTTAGGACGGCTTCAAGAAGTTTCAGAAATAGCCGGCTGCTTTTCAATTCCTTGCAGGCTACCTATCATGTACAATCAGAAAACCAACAAGAACAAATGTTAATCAACAATGAATTCACAATGAATTCCATTGAGTTTAAGCTAGAAGACAAGAGTTTGAATTATGTACAGATTAAAAGAGAAAATAATCCTGTCTTCACGTTTTTATGCATGGAACACAGAACCCAATAAAACTTCTAACAAATGTCAGCTTATGTGAACCACATGTTTATGAAAATAATGAACAATTAGAATTGAAATAAAAGCAGCGACCGTACCTTTCTCCCTTCTGGTCCAGACAAGCACAAAAACTCACAAGTCTAATCAGCCGCACTTGGAGCTTTATATTAATCCTTTCCACAACTCCACACTATTTAAGGCCAACAGCTGTATTCACAAGAAGTCCAAGGTTCTGCAACTTTTCTCAACCCATCATTTGTCTTTCCCATGTTCATCTCCCAGCAGCAAACTTCTTAGTTTTCATATACTTTTCCCACTCCTTATCAACTACTGGTACTCTCAATTTCCATAAAAACAAACTCACTTTAGTACTGTCTTCCCAACCATCCATCTCAACCCTAACTGAACTACACTAGTGTTACACATCAAATAGCTATTTGCAAGGGGTATTAGCTGAAGAGCAGACCCATAGAATGATTTGGCTTGTCTAGAATGACAAAGGCCATTTCAACTTATAAAGAGGATAACAGATTACAAACAAGAAATGTTAAGTAAGGTTGAGAATCTAACCCAGCATATAAAGAATCTAGATAGTCTAGGTGTCATACAGCCCCAATTTAATGAGGACCTCTTCTTCCAAGATCTTTTAAGAGAAGCAACTCATATGGTGGATAGGTTTGGTTTTTTTTTTTTTTTTTTGGGGGGGGGGGTTAAGTTAGGGTTTTGTGGTCAAAGATCACACATTCTTAAATGAGATTTAGGGTATCAAGGATACTTAGCCTTAGCCCATCCCGTAGGAGATATGGGGTAAATTCTTTGAGATAGAAAAATTGAGTTCTATAGGCGTCAAGATGGGTTGATACTTGGAGGAAATGTAGGTTGGGGCAGAGCTACCCCAACGCTAAAGGGGTGCCCCCCACCCCTACTGCCCCAGTTTTTGAAAATTTCCCTTCCCATCCCCATTATTCAAAATTTTCCCTCTAGCTCTCTTTCCATAAGTGAAATATCAACACTTGCTCCCCCCCCCCCCCAAATTTTTTGAAATTTCCCCCTCCCCTTGATATTTTTTGAAAGTTCCCCTTTGGCCCTCTTTCCATGTTGAAATATCAGTACATGTCCCCCTATTGGAGAAAATTTTAAACGATAAAGATAAGGGATAGAAAAATGTGTTCTGTGTGAAATATCAGTACTTGGCCCCCCTCGATGTTAGATCCTGCATCCGACCCTAAATGTAGGAAATAATGTTGGGATATAATTCCCCAGGTTTGGTTGGGTTTGAACGGTTAAATTAGAAGATATGAAGGTTCTTGTTTTAGGGCTTTGAGAGGGTAAGAAAATCCCATAAAAATAAATACTTGTATCTTAAAATCGGACTGTCAGAATGCAGTCAAACTGGGATCTAAGTTCCCCAGGGTTGGGGGGAAGATGTGCCTAAAAATATGTGGGATAGATGGATTGGTAAGACTGCTGTAAATCTGACCTTGAATTCTGAGTGTCTTGGATAGTCCAAAGATATCAAAGAATTGAAGAAAAATAGAAAAAAGATGTGATAGGAGAAGGGGATTGACTTAGGCTTCAAGTAGTACCTGTTTAGGACTTTGAATGGAGCCTTTTTGAAGCTGGAATCAATTGCAGATGGAGGTCGAAAGCTGCATTATATAGCCACTGTCAAGAGTCTAAGATGAACTTCCCTTAAAACTTTCCTAGGGTTTGGATCTTCAAACTAATTGACAGAACCATAATTGCTAATGCTTGGATCTTCAAACTAGTTGACAGATCCAAAGTAAACATGCACAAACTGCTCGAAGAAGCTTATTTACATTTATTCAAATCTACCTATCCCCATCTAGTGGAGGGGTTTATTTATACAACCTAGGGGCTGGGTTTCCTAATTGGACTTGTATTCACAGCCCTACTCTAGCTGAATTCAAATGCTACTAGGTCTTGCCATTCGTACAAGGATTTGCTTAAACAAACAGTTAACCACATGCTTCTTTAAACAAAATTATGTACCGCCAATACCCCTCGCATGGGCATAATTTACAATTCTGCCACTGACCTATCGAGCAGACAAAGGAATGCAATTAAAACTGAAACAACGCAATTGGATAGCAACTCTAGGGAGCTCTTTTGGCCCTCTACTTGGTCTTGAGCTTGTTCTTGAACTGGCAGGGCTCGGATATTGCATCAATTATTCCCTACTGTTAAAGGGTCATCTCCGATGAATGAGTAAATGGCTTTTATCTTCCATATGGAACTATTTGAAGTTGTCTGTATGTGTCCAAAAGTGTTGTCTTCTCTGGGTCTTGGACTATCTGCACATATCTAGGACCTTTAGGCCCTCATTTGATGCAGCCCCAATTTAGTAAGGGCAACTCGAGATCTTTTGAGAGAACAAACTCGTATGGGGCCAAGAAAGCATTTCTTGAAAATTTGGTTGTGGGATATCGAGCGTTCTTTGTGATATGGCCTTGTATAGGGTGAATTTCGGCGAAAAAGGTTAAGTTAGGCCTTTGTGGTAAAAATCATACGCTTTTAAATGATATTTTAGGATCACTCAAGGATCTATAGCTCATCCCATGAGAGATTTGGGATAAATACCTAGAAATGGAAAACTAGGGCCTATAGGTGTCAGAATGGTTCTTGAAGGGAACATAGGGATATGATCCCCCCAAGTGTGGTTAGTTTTGGATGGTTAAATTACAAATAAGAGGGTTCATGTTTTAGGGGGTCAGAGGAGTATGAACATTCACAAAATATTTATATCTTGAAATCAAATAGTTAGAAAATGGTGATATGAGAAGGGGAACAAAGTGTAGGTGGCCATATACCTAGTTGGAGCATGATGTTGTTGGGTTCACCTTAAGATGGAGATCAAAGGCTGTCCTATACAGTCACTATCAAGAGTCTAAGCTTGATTTCACTTGGAACCTTCCTAGGGCTTGGATCTTTAAAATAGTTGACATAAGCAAAATTCCTAGTACTTGGATTATCAAACTAATTAATATAACCAACAACAACAAAGGAGAAAGAAAAAAAAAAAAAAAAAAAAAAAAAGGAGAAAAAAAAGTGAAAAAAAGAAAAGAAAGCATAAAGGCACACACAAAATGCTTGGAGGGAAGCTTATTTTCATTATTCAAATCTGCCTCTCCGTATCTAGTGGAGGGGTTTATTTATAGGGTAATTTTCATTTGGACACCTTGAAGTTCGACTTAACTCATTATTAATTAAAAAAAAATGACATTTTACATTTGTCTCCCCTGTGGTATCCAAAAAAACTAAGGACAAAATGCCCTTATGCCTTTTCAATTTCTTTTCTGCAACCGGTAGTATATTCAATTACTAGATTACAATAATACCAAATTGTCGGTACCTTATACCTCGCTCAAGATCCGGGTAAATTGAAGAAAGGAAATCGAAAGGGGATAAGGGCATTTTGGTCATAAAAATGACAGTCTAACCTTTGTTGGTCCTTTTTGAAACCATTTCGGAGGCAAATGCAAGATGTTAATTTTTAATAAAAATGAGTTGGATCAAAACTTAAGGAGTCCAAACGAAAATTACCCTTACTAATACAACCTTAGGGGATGGGTTTCCTAATGACATGTTTTCCCATCCTTACTCAAACTAAATTCTAATACAACGAGGTCTTGAAACTCAACCTGTATAAGGACTAACTTAAACTAACAATTAACCAAATATTAAAAAGAAAAAGCATACCAACTATACCCTCACATGGGAAACTAAAAGATTGCCATTGACCTATCAAGTAGACCATTCTTTACAACTGAAAAAAGATAAAAAAAAATGGGTACCAACCCGAAGGAGATCCTTTGGCTCTCCACTTGGTCTCAAATTTGTTCTTGGACTAGCAGGGCTCAGATACTGCATCATCCTTAGCCATGACACTCCTCTCAAGTTGCTGCATAGATATTCCTCATGCCCAACATGAATTCAATAGGAACATCTTGAGTAATGAATAAAGGCATGACTAGGAGATACTATTCACCATGATTTTCTCTTCCCACGTTCCTTTTTTCTCCTTGAATTTCAAGAGTCGACCTCTAATGGAGAAACGAGGAAGAGATTGATTGCAACCAGAATCAAAATAGTAGAGTAAATATTACAACTAGAAGCCTTTTTTCTTATTTTGTGTCTTTTTCTCTTTTTGTTTTTTTATACATGAAGAAACTTAAAATGATAAGAAGAAGAATGGGATATCGAAGAAGAAAGGGGGCATGGGATGGGAAACCGACAGCTATCTCAGCTGTTGAACACAGATTACTTCATAAGCAAAGGTAACACAACCTTCAATTTCAGATTTCCTAAGAGTCTAATCTTCTATTGCAATGCAACAGCCCATTTATAGTTTGGTTAAAGCTTCCTAACAAAGAAAATAAACTTTTTAAACCTAGTAACTAGTGACAACAGAATCTAATGGAAGATATAACCTACTAGAATTAGAAAATATTAAGCTTTATAATTCAGCCATTTGCATGAATAACTAAAACAAAAACTAAACAAAGGCTCTAAATCTTCCCAAAATTAAATCTTCAAATTATCTGATCTTGGGCCCCTCAAATCCTTTAAGGATATCCAAAAACATCAAAGCAGATGGCACTCCAAATCAAGTCAAGAGATCTAGAATTGGAGGTCCATCTTCTTCAGAGATTCCACTCCATTTATATATCCAACGTCAACTTATTACTTTATGTAATGTCACGGGTGAGTCAAACACATATTTGATGTAAAAGGTAGAGTAAGAGCAAGGACCACCCATAAGAGCTTAATAGAATTATGAATTATGATTCCTATGGGTGCAAGTTTGGTCTTGATGGCTTGAACTCACCTTCAGCTCAAATAAGATCTAGGCTCCAAATTGTCCCTGAGGGCAGGTTAGGGCTGAGTCAAGGTAGCCTTAGATTAGGGTCAGGGTCAAGTATTTGACCTACACCATCCGTGCCCAGCCTGGTTCGGGCCCACCGTCTAGAAGTTATTTATTGTAAATATAGGACAACAATAAGGAATTATGGATTGTTTTATTATCTCATGGTTAGGGTTAGGGTCAAGGTCAAGGTTTTGTTGTTGACCTGGCCTGACCACCCCTACCCAATAGGGTCAGGGTCAAGGTCAGGTTCAATGTTAGGCTTGGGTATTTAGTGTCAAGTTCAGGATTTTGAACAGGCAGTCCCAATCCAACCCTGTTGCAGCCCTAATTCTTAATGTTTTATACTGTCTTGCTTTCTTGGGTATACTAAACAACAGATGTTTAACTTTTCTTTTTCTTTTCAGGGTCTTGAAGCTTCTTCGACTTTAGGTTTTCCTTTTTTTTGGAAGGGAATCATACTGTGTAACTCACGACCAAAGATAGTTCTGAAGATTCAGCATCAGAACTCTTTCCTCTTTGGTGTTAACTCGTAATGCAAGACAAACCCAAGGGTAACAGCCCTAATATATTGTTCAAGCTCCAAATAGCTCCAGTAGGGAAACCCAGGTTCAGTCAATAAAGCGAAATTTAAGACCAGAAAATGAGAATCAAATTAGGAGTTGGTATTGTAGAGTAACCCGGCCAATAGTAAGGACTGAAACTAGACCAAATGAAGGTCCCAGCAGCAGTAGAAAACAACTTTCAGGGACAGAAGCAGAGTCACTATGTGGAGCAGCAGTTAAGGAGGTGAAAGCAACAGCAGCTCCTGATGGTCCTTCCCAGTGGTTGCAGCAACTTCATTAACACAGTACAAGGTTTGAATGCAAAAGGGACAGGATAAGAGAAAATAGGAGGGGATGTGCTATCTCAGCCCTGGGTCTTTCACCACAGTTATGTCAGTTATTGAACATGGATTGCTCCATAAACAATGGCAACATGACCAAAAATTCATCTTTCCAGATTCTAGTCGTTTATTGTAATGAAAAATGACCTATTTATAGCTTGGCTAAAGCTTTACAATGAATACGAACTTTTAAACTGAGAACAGAAACTATCAACCTTTTTTCACATTTTGAAAACTATTAACCTAGTAACTCATAACAAGTAAAAATAGAATCTCTAAAGATAATTGAGACCGACTATAATAAGAAACTACTAGGCTCTATAATTCAGCCACATGCATGAGTAACTAAAATGGAACCAGACTAGCTTCTAAATCTGTGATGCAGGGATGAATTAAGAAGAGAAAGGAGGTGGAAGAGGAAGCAACAGAGGATGGACAAAAAAGATTTGAGAATAGGGTTTCCCTGTGATCATGGAAAAATTCTGGTATGAAGGAGGTGCTGCGGTTGGGTGGAGCCATGGAGTAACTTGTAGAGAAAATCCCCACTGTAGCTCTGAAGGATATCTCAGATCTGCAATTGTTCGTTAGATAGCTATCATATCTGAAGCTCCAGGAAAAATTTACAATCAGAACTGAGGCTATAGGAAGATAACCATCAAATTTGAAGGGGGTAAATGAAGTAGAAAAAGGTTAGGTGTGTGTGTGTGTCCAGAACTAGATGTATATTTGGATGTCTGAATCTGAAACAGGGTAGGAATGGCTGAATTCTGTCTGCGACTATGGATCCTTTTGGATTGGATACCTGAACATCCTGAATGTCCATTACCATGTACACTTTCGAATTCAGAAATTATTGTTGTGTTTCTGGTGGTGGATATTGACTACGATACCCAAATTTGATTACCAATATTACAATGTATGGACCCAGTTCAATCCCTTTACATATTTAAGCATACATACAGAATGATGTTGGACTCCTTAGAATTGTTCAGGGGTCTGCTTTCAAAGCCTTAAGGCCCTGGTTAGTGTTGTAGAGAATCCTACTCAGACAGACACACACAGGATCAAAGGCCTTGCCAGCTGCCCCTCTTCTGCAGCGGTTACTGAGCTCTAGAATATTCTAACATTACCCTCTTGTATTTGTGAATGTTCTACTCTCTCAGTCTCTCTACATATATACACTGACACTTAAGTACAGTGATCATCAAGGAATAGATATAACCATTACACGGTACCCTTTGCCTTTCTTCTCCTATGAGATTAGGGTTTTCTGATCCTGATGGCCTCCTCCTCCTCCCTGACGAATCCCAATGATCCAATCTCCCCAAATGTTTCTCCCCTACTCCCTTTGAAGCTTAGCCCACCAATTAACCTCTCTGGTGGTCATAGCCTTATTCCTCTCTTGTGCGGTCATAGCCTCTATGGTTACATTGACGGCAACTTTCCCCGTCCAGTACGGACCCCCTTTGATATTTCCTCTGTTGACTCTCTCTCCCCTGCTACTGTTACCTCCTCTCTTACTATTTGCTCGGATCGCCAGGACCAGATTATCCTAAGCTGGATAATCTCCTCCCTCTCTGAAATGGCGGTCTCATGCTACTCAAGCTATCAAATCTCGCAAGGCTTGGGAAAAATTAGTTCGCATCTATGCTCCAGCTACTGGCTCACGTGTTATGGACCTTAAGGATCGCTTTTTCCATTTACAACGTGGCTCTAAGTCTATTGCTAAGTTTCGCAGAATGCCCAGACTCTTGCTGATGCTCTGGCTGCCATTGATGAGCCCATTGGCGATGAAGATTTGATTTTCGCTGTGCTTCGTGGTTTTGGTTGTAAATTCAATGACTTTGGTACTTCTATTCGTCTGTGTCAACTGCCTGTGACATTTGTTGAACTCACGAGTCTCCTTGTTAGTCACGAATGCTTCCTTCGATCTATTGATTCTGATTCTGGAAGCCTCTCTGCTCCTACTACCTCTATCCCCATTGCCCATGCTGCTACTGTTGTGCCTCCTGCCCCTCCGATATCAGGTGGTCACTGTTGGCGACTCTATTCTGGTGCCTGTTGGGGCTTTTACGGTCGTGGATCCTCTAGTGGTTATGTTGACCCAACTGTTGGTAGTTATCGTTGCAGAAATGGTACCTTCAACTATGGTCGCCCGGGCTCCTAAAATCCTGCTTCCAATGCTGACAACTACCACATTCCTTGCTTCTGCTCCTGCTCTCTTACCTACGCCGGCAATGTACTCTTCTGCTACTGGTTTCGTCTCTCCGCCCTCCCAGTTGTGTGAACAACCTGGACACTGTGTCTCCCACTGCCCTCAGCACTTCAATCATGCCTTCATTGGTACAATATCCTAATCTGCTACTTCCTTCACCTCTACTTGGCTTCTTAACTCTGGTTCAAACAACCATTGCACTGCAGATGTTAGTAACCTGGCTATTTCTACCCCTTATACTGGTCTTGACCGCATTGTCATAGTTAATGGTGATCAACTCTCAATTACCTGAGTTGGCTCTTGTTCTGCCTCCCTTAACTCTCACACTTTTACATTATCCAATACTCTGTTTGCTCCCCATATTAGTCATAATTTACTTTCCATTCATCATTTTGTTGCTGATAATGCGGTTGATTTTGAATTGCACCCTTCCTTCTTTGTGCTCAAGGACTCTCAGACTCATCAGATACTCTATCAAGGCCTGAGTAAGGATGGACTCTATGAATTTCCACGTCAGCTCGTTCACACTCCTTGTTGCCTCTCAGCTGTTCATTTATTTCTCGCAGATTGGGACTTCCGCCTGAGCCACCACTCCAATAAACTTATTCATCGTTTAGTGACCTCACAGCATTTACCAGTATCTTCTGTTGCATCTTCCACTTGTAATTCATGTGCTTCTGCCAAGAGCCACCGATTACCTTTTTCGGTTTCACAGCCTGTTAGCACCCAAACCCTTCAGTTACTCCACTATGATGCATGGGGCCCAGCTCCTTTTCCCTCTATTGAGAATTATAGATATTATATTTTATTCGTTGATGACTACATTTGCTATACGTGGTTATATCCTATGTCCTATAAGTCTGATGTGTCTTCTATTTTCTCTAAATTCAAACATATCGTTGAAAATTATTTCATCAATATCAAAAAGCCTCCAGACTGATAGCGGACATGAATTTCTATCATTGGATCCTCTGTTACAAACCCATTGCATTACCCAGAGAATCTCCTGCACTCACACCCAAGCTCAGAGCAGTGCTGCTGAGCACAAGCATCACCACGTTATTGAATCGGGTGTTACTCTTTTGTGCCATGCGAATGTCCCACCCAAGTACTGGTTCTATGCCTTCCTCACTATACATCCACTCATTCGCCACTTTCTCCTCTTGCAATTCTCTTTCTGTCTTTCAGACCCCACCGAACTATACATGGCTGTGGGTATTCAGTTGTGTTTGTTGGCCCAGGTTACACCCTTATAGTCATCATAAGCCTGCACCAAACAGCACTTCCTGCGTATTCCTAGGGTGTTCCCTCACCACAAAGGTCATCACTACCTTGACTTAGCATCCGATCGTCTCTATATCTTGTGTGACGTTGTGTTTGATGACCACACCTTCCCTATTCTCACCTCTCCGGCAAAAAACACTGGCTCTTTGTGACTCATAAAATACTACCTACCTATCCTCCCTTGGGCTCCTCAGGCCCATCCATGCTTCCAATGCCCCCTCGTCCAGGCCCATCCCTGCAAATACCACCCAACCAACCAGCTGACCCTCCTACCCCGGGTCCACAGTCTGTACCTCCAAGCCCACCACATCCTCAGCCCATTCCTAAAATCTTGGGCTCAGGCCCATATTCTACTCCTCTAAGTTTGGCTGCCCCATCAGCCCACACCATGTGCACTCGTAACAAGACGAGTTCCCTTAAACTAGTTCAGAAGTTATCCATCACTGCCACCTCACCTTCATTGTCTTCCTTTGACCTTGCGCATCTCGAACTCACCTGTTATACAGAGGCTATAACATCTGTTGAATGGCGTTGTGCGATGCAAGATGAATTTGATGCTTTGCTTCATAATGGAATGTGAGACTTGGTTCCACCATCCTTTGATCACAAGTTGGTTAGGTGTAAATGGCCCTTTTGCTTGAAGCCCCAGTCTGATGGTACTGTGGAACACCACAAGGCCTACCTTGTCGCAAAAGGATTCACTCAACGTCCTGGGTAGACTTCAATGAAACTTTTAGTCCTATGGTGCACTATACAACCATTAGTTTGGTTTTGTCATTAGCCATCATGCATCATCGGCCCCTTCTGCAATATGATATTCAGAATGCATTTTACATGGTAATCTATCTGAGGTTGTTTATATGCGTCAACAACCTGGCTTTGAGCATCCATCTCGGCCTGGCTTTGTGTGTTGGCTACATAAGTCTCTTTATGGGTTACTGTAGGCGCCGCACAAATGGTTCCACCATCTCAGCGCCTTCCTAATGAGCTATGGCTTCACTGCATCCAAGGCGGACTCCTCCGTGTTCACATTATGCTCTGGTTCTGAAAATTTGTATTTATTGATCTATGTTGATGACTTCCTCCTGACAGGAAATAATGGCCCTGCTATTCAGCGTCTCGTTCACTCATTGTCAGCAAAATTTCCAGTAAAGGCCCTTGGAGACTTACACCACTTTCTGGGCTTGGAGGTGTCTCGGTCCCCATATGGCCTTCTAATTACTCAAACGAAATACACACAGGAGTTACTTGCCAGTATTCAAATGGCGAATGCAAAGGCTGTTCAAACACAAATTGTAGCCAATTTGGTTCTCACGACCATGGTAGAAGATCTCACTCTCGAGAGAGATCTCGACCCTCTCGGTGAGATCTCGGTCAAGATATACAACTTTTTGGCGTCAACTCGATGGCCCATCTTGGTGGGTTTTACCAATTGGGTTGAAACTTGGTATTTATCTTATTTAAGGCCTTTTGAACACATTGGTGGCCTTGGATTTGTTAGAAACAACCCTATGTATGATTTCTAAGTCTACCCATAGTGTGAAACCGAAATGTAATAGGATTAGGGAATGCAATGTTATACAACATATAATATAGAGCCTTTAAGGCATATAAATGAAAATCAAGTATATCAAATGCATCAACTAACTTAAATGTTATACAACCATTAGAAGTTCTAAATAAGTCATTAAATCATAAATTCATAAGACAAGTCGAGAATGATTGATCTTCCTTGTTGTAGATGTGCTAAAGGTAGTTGCAAGTGAAAATTCAGCCAAAATCCACAAAAAAAGGTGAAAATTGAGAGTTCCAACGAGATCCAGGGCGAGATATGGCGAGATATATGGCAAGATATGGCGAGATATCCCAACTCGTTGCTCTCGCCCTCCATCTCGTCTCGCCAAGCTGAAAAAACGAGATATCTCGCGAGATCTCCCACCATGATCACGACTACCAGTCAACCATATTATGATGCCTCTGAGTTTCGACGGGTCGTTGGTGCCCTCCAATATCTGTCCCTAACTAGTCCAGACATCAGTCATGTCGTCAATTGTATTGCCCAGTACATGCATCAACTGACGGAGCTACATTGGACTGCCGATCTACGTTTTTCAAACGTCTCCTTCGTTACCTCTGTGGGACTCTCGGTGCCGATCTACGTTTTTCACCTCAGTCCTTTGCTTCTTTGGTGGCTTATTCAGATGCCACATGGGCCGAGTTTCCTGCTGATCGCAAGTTCACCACGGGCTACTGTGTTTACTTAGGCCACCATCTTATTTCTGGTCCTCCCACAAGCAAGCAGATGGTTAGTTGGTAATCCACTAAGGCAGAATATCATGCGGTGGCCTCTACTGCCACAGAACTTGTTTGGCTCCGTAATTTGCTTCGTGAGATGGGTTGTTCCTTACCAGCTACTCCGGTGATCTGGTGTGACAACATTGGGGCAACTTACCTCACTTCTAATCTACTGTTTCATGCACAAATGAAGCATATTGAAATCAACAATCATTTTGTTCGATCCATGGTGGCCTCAAAGCAGCTCCTTATTCAGTATGTTTCAACGGTTGATCAGATCACAGACATACTCGCCAAGGGACTTTCACACAACCAGTTCTTAGTAGGCCTGTAAACGGATCGGATTCGGCTCAGATACACCAGTATCCGAATCCGAATCCGATTAGCAAATCCGCTATCCAGCAAAAATTTAGAGTAGGCATCTGAATTCGAATCCGAAACTTTATCAGATATCCGATACTAATTTGATCCGATAGACTATCCGATTATTGATTGATAATTGTCACTTTTTAATATTTTTATTATAAATTTCTAATTTCCGATTAATTGAATTCCGGTTTCGAATCCAATTACCGGTATCCGAATCCGATTATCATCCATTTTTAAAGAAAAAATGTTAACTACTTTAGTCTATCCGGATATTATTCGATCCGATAAGCAATTATCCGAATCCGAATCCGGTTGCTTAGCGGACGGATACGGATATTTTCCGGTAAGAAAAATTCCGGATATGGATACCCTTAAATGAATACAAATGCGAATTCGGAGGCGGATTTCGGCTATCCATTTACAGGTCTAGTTCTCAGCTCTCTGCTCCAAGCTTTGTCTCTGGTTTCCCTCGTTGAGCTAGTGGGCGTGTCGCAGAGAGTCCTACTCGACAAGACACACACAAGATCAAAGGCCTAGCCAGCTGTCCCTCTTCTGCAGCGGTTACTTTAGAGCTCTAGAATATTCTAATATTACTCTCTTGTATTTTATGAATGTTCTGCTCTCTCTATATATATGTACTCTGACACTCAAGTACAGCAATCATCAAGGAATAGGTAATACCTTTAAAGTTAGTAAAAGCGAATGGTTTGCAAACCAAATCCATTCATCATCAGCCTCCCAGGAATTGCCAGTTTCAGTTTTTCTTATTGGTTTAGCTTTTATGTTGAATGACAAGGTGGACAGTTGCAACGTGATGAATGTTATACCATGTGAGAATTCTGGATTGTTGAGGAATTTGGTTTGAAAGCCCATTGTTACCTTGCTTGTTACTGTGTTCCTTTTTCTTTTTTCCCCCCGAACCAAGTCAAGCCTACTTCCCACCTCTAAAATTTTTCTTTGGTTGTTCAGTTTGTACATACAGTTTTGAGGGTAGTGGACCTACTGGTTGCTGCAACTTCTAGTGGTTTGAGTGGTACAAATCCTTATGTTTGTCTATGAAAATTCTAGTGTCTAGATATCCCTAATAATACCAACTATTTGAAGTGGCCCTACTCTGTAAAGTTCTCTATGTAGTAGGGGGAAACTGGGCTATATTATTGATTTTATCACAGCCCCAGTGTTGGTTGAGTCCTATTAGGAGTTCAATTCTGTTAGAGTTTTAGTTTGTGTAATTTTCTAATTATTGTCACCCAAAGTAAGGGTATTTATGTAATAGTCATTTTTTCACTTTATTATAAATAGAGGACTTAAGATCACACTAATCGATTAAGTCATTCTACCACAATCGTTTTTCTCAACATGCCATCAGAGCCAAAAATCGATTATGAAAAAAAAAAAAAAAAAGGAAAAGGAATGATCGTCTCTCTCTCTCGATTCTGCGACTAGACCTGCTACTGCTGCAACTACACCATTGCTGCCCTAATCGCAAGCATCAATTGCTGCCTTCCAACAGCCACAAGACTCCGTCGCTTCTTCTTTTGGAATCACAAGAGTCCATCGCTGCCTTTTTCCCATTCCCATCGCCTTCCAGCAGCACAATTTTTTTGTTTAGTTTTTTTTTGGAATTGCTGCCTTCCAGCAGTAGAATCCACATGGCCAGACCATCTCAATCCTCGTAGAACCATGTCTTGGTTTTTCCCTTTCTAACCTACGGTTCTATTAGCCCAAAAAGAAAGAAAAAGAAAAAATATATACTGATGTTTTAGGGGTCTCTTTTGTAAATTTGAATATTCTCAAGGACTTATTTTTGCGAAATTGCATTTTTAGGGATCTATTTGTAAATTTGCATATCTCAGGGACCTGTGTAATTTTACATATTTCTAAGGGCTTATTTGTAATTTTGCATATCTTTAGGGACCTATTTGTAATTTCACATATCTTCAGGGGAACTGTTTGTGATTTTCCATCACTTCAGAAAAAAAAGAAGAAGAAGAAGAAGAAAGGGTGTTACCTTATGCATCCTTTGAGTCCTATGAGTCCTATAACTCCCTAGATTTGGTTGTTTCAGTTGTTTTGAAAGGGTGAAGATTGAAGAACTGCAGACAATTTTTTTGGCATGGCAACCATCGATGGTACTACTGCCTCTATTGGCTCCGAACATTACCCCACTCTTCATACTCTTTCAGTAGGATTTGATGGAACAAATTATTTGACTATTGTCAGAAGATGACTTGTTGGCACCTTAAGGAATCCACTATCAAACCTCCCGTTACAAGTGTTTCACAGGATAAATGGGTCCCAAATGACTCTTATTATGTCATTCCTTTTGAATTCCATGACTCCAAATATTGTTCGTGGATACCTATTACTTGATACTGCAGCCCAAATCTGGAAGGCTACTACTAAAACATATGGATAGTTGGGGAATGATGCATAGGTTTATGAGCTATGGAAAAAGCTTCATGAAACTACCGAAAAGGAATTGACTGTGGCCCAATATTACACAGAGTTGTGATCTCTTTGGTAGGAGTTGGATCACAATGGGATTATCACCCCACTAATCAGGATGATGTGGCTACTTATAGGAAGTGTGTTGATAAGATTCAGGCATATCACTTCTTGGTGGGTTTGAATGTGGAGTATGATCAGATTAGAGTGCAAGTATTGAGTCGTTCTCCCTTTCCTACACTAGAACAGTCCTATGCCCTTGTTCAGTGTGAGGAAAGCCGTCGATTAGCCATGCTTCATACTCCTATTGTCAAGAAATCAATTTTACAGTCTATTAGCAATAAAACTAATTCGGCCAAAGAAATTGTCAAGTGTGAGCACTGTAACAAACCATATCATAACAAGGCTAATTGTTGGAAGCTCCATGGGAAGCCTCCTAATTTTGAGCAGAAAAGGGCACAAAGAAGAGGAAAACCGAAGGCTAATCTTTCTAAGATGGTTTCCACAACACCCTCTGCAGACGTTGGTTTTTCACAGGAGTAGTTAACTACTCTACGACGTATTCTGCAGTCTCCTACTGCTGGTACAACCTTGACTACCCCTACCAATTTCTACCTTGCTACTTTAGGCAAAACTTTTACAGGTTTCCATGTTTCTTCAGTTTCTACTCCTTGGATCATAGATATAGGAGCCAAAGATCATATGATAGGTTCATCCTCCTTTTTCTTACATTATTCTCCAACTTCTAGAAAATACAAAGTTCGAATTGTTGATGGCTCTTGTGCTCCCATTGCTGGAAAAGAGATCATTCAGCATTCTCCATCACTTTCTTTATCTAAAGTTTTACATGTTCCCTTTTTCTCTACTAACTTATTATCTATCAATAGTCTTACACATGACTTGAATTGCAAAGTGACATTTTTCCCATCTTACTGTGTCTTCCAAGATCTGGTAACAAGGAAGGAGATTGGACGTGTTAAACTAGACAATGGACTTTATTTGCTGGAGCCCATTAGAGGATATCCTTCTACTCTGACTGCATCTTCTAATCAGGTCCATTCAGGTAATATCGACCTTTATCAGTGGCACCATAGGCTAGATCACCCCCTCTAGGAACTCTTCCAGAAAGTATTTCCTGATTTAGTTTCTTCTTGTAACAAGGATGAATTTTTTTGTGAAACCTGCAATTTTGCGAAGCTGACTCGTTCTACTTATTCACCTTCTCTTCATAATAGTATTCCTTTTGTGCTAATTCATACTAATATGTGGGGGCCCTGCCGACATGTGTCTATTACTAGCCATAGGTACTTTGTTATTTTTATTGATTGTCACTCTCATTTTACATGGATTTATCTTTAAAAACAAAAACACGAAATTTTTCGATGTTTTCGTGATTTTCATAATATGATTAAAACTCAATTCATCTAGCTCTCGTACTTCATTCATTCCTTTTATTGGTTTTCATTGTCCTTTATCTTTCCGAAAAAAGATATACCAAGCAATGATCCCACATCTTCTTCTATTCACCAGGTTGAGAGTGTTCGACCAATGCATCTCTTTTATTCCGACTTTCAATTCGATAGGGAAAGCCTAATAGAATACAAACGATGGTTGCTCGCAGCCAAGATCCCTGAACTGGCTCTCTCATCCAACGTTGTCGGATCTATTGGCATGGGGTAGTGAAGATCCTTCGCAGTGACAATGGCACCAAGTATACTAATGGTGAATTTCAGAGATAGCTCTCTGACTCTGGCATAATACACCAGACCAGCTGTGTTGATACAGCTACCCAAAATGGAGTTGCCGAAAGGAAGAATCAACATCATTTAGAGATAGCTCGTTCAATTATGATTGCTATGAATGTCCCTGACCAATACTGTAGTGATGCTATACTCACTGCCTCTTAGCTTATGAATAGGATGCCCAGTAGGATACCTGGTTTTAAATGTCCTACTAAGATTCTTTAGGGAGCCTCTTATTTTGTTCTTCCCCCAAAGGTTTTTGGTTGCATGTGTTATGCTAGAATCACAGCCCACTAGAGTAAGCTGGCTCCCCACAGCCTATGCTGCATATTTCTGGGTTATTTTGCTACTCATAAAGGGTACAAATATTATCATCCTCCTTCCAAAAAGACTATTGTGTGACTGTGTCTATGGATGTAATTTTTAATGAGTCTTGCCCTTACTATACACCTCTCCAGGGGGAGAGTCCTACAAGAGAGGTGTTCTTCCCAACTTTAGACCTTCCTATCACACACAATGACTCCCACACACCACCACAACACAACTCAGGAGTTCAAAAAGAGTTTCTTGACTAGGGAGAGACTTCGGCCATTATACCTGAGGACTCTAATTCTCCCCCTCCGTTTTCTGAACCATGTGAAGAACCTAGTCAGGGGGACACCACTTTAGTGAGGCACACTATTGAGGTCTTTCAAAACAAAAAAGACCATAATAAGGAGATGCAGACTTATCAGAGGAAGAATTATAATCAGCCAAAGCAGGTGGAGAAAAGTGACATGGTACCACTTCAATCCCTTGCTCAAGAATCAGATTTTATTGTTCCCCCTCAAGGTATCTTCTTCTGATCTTCCTATTGCTATTAGAAAAGGAGTTCGATCTTGTACTCAGCAACCCATAGCTAAATATGTTTTTTACGACTCTTTGTTTAATTCTTGCCGTGCTTTTATATCCTCTATATTATCTATTTTTGTTCCGAAAAATTGGCAAGAAGCTTATGCTGATAAGAGATGGAAGGCAACTATGGTAGAGGAAATGCAGGCAATGAAGAAAAATGATACTTGGGAGCAGGTTACACTTCCTTCAGGAAAAAAACCTGTGGATTGTAAATGGGTGTTTGTAGTTAAACAAAATATGTATAGATTCGTCAATAGGTTGAAGGCTAGACTAGTTGCAAAGGGGTTTACTTAAACATACTGGATTGATTATCAGGAGACTTTTGCCCTGTTGCAAAACTGAACACTGTCATAGTTCTGTTGTCTGTAGCTGTGAACAAAGACTAGAACTTACACCAACTAGATGTAAAGAATGCCTTCTTGCATGGGGAATTGGAGGAAAAAGTCAATATGGAAATCCCACATGGTTTCTCTAATGACAATACTGCAAGGAAAGTTTGTCAGTTGAAAAGGTCAATTTATAGGTTAAAACAGTCTCCTAGATGTTGTTTTAGACGCCTCCAAAAGGCAGTGGCCACTATTGGGTACAAACAAAGCAATGCTGATCATACACTGTTTGTCAAGAAGTCAAGTACCAATATCACACTTCTCATTATTTATGTGGACAATATTGTCATCATAGGGAATGATGGTATGGAAATTCAAAGGTAGAATGACTTTCTTAGCAAAGAGTTTGAGATTAAAGATCTAGGGAAGTTATAGTACTTCCTAGGGATTGAGGTGGCTCAATCAAAGAAGGGTGTATACCAAACCCAAAGGAAGTATGTCTTAGATTTATTATTAGAAGTGGGAATGTTGGGGTGTAAAGCAATTAATACCCCCATTGAGTCTGAGGCTAAACTTTAGGAAAAGGAGGGAGAACCAGTGGACAAAGGAAGATATTAAAGGTTGGTAGGGAAGATAATTTATTTGGCTCACACTAGGCCAGATATTGCTTATGCCGTGGGGACAGTGAGCCAGTTCATGCATGATCCATATTTAGCTCATATAAAGGCCGTTACCAGAGTACTGCAGTATTTGAAGGAACTCCTGGAAAAGGAATACTTTTGTCACCCACTGATAATCTCAAGTAGAAGCATACACTGATGTAGACTAAGCTGGATCTTTTGACAGGAAGTCAATTTCAAGTTACTGTACCTTTGTTGGAGGTAATCTTATTGCTTGGAAGAGTAAGAAATAGAACGTGGTAGCTTTATCCAGTACTGAAGTTGAATATAGAGCCATGGTTTGTGGAGTTTGTGAGCTACTATGGATAAAAGGCCTATTAAAAGATATTGGAGTCCAAGTTCCAAACCCGGTGATGTTATATTGTGACAATAAGGCTGCCATTAGTATTACCTATAATCTTGCACAACATGATCAAACTAAACACATTGAAATTGATAAGTTTTTTGTCAAAGGAAAGCTAGAACAAGGGCTTATTACATGCCTTTTGTGAGGTCCGGAGACTGAGTGATAGATATTTTCACCAAGGGTTTGAAGGAATGAGATTTCCTTCCTATTGTAGGCAAGTTAGGCATGACTAATATCTATGCCTCAACTTGAGGGGGAGTGTTGGTTTTGTCCTATTAAGAGTTCAATTCTATTAGAGTTTTAGTTTATGTAATTTTCTATTTCTTGTTAGCCAAGGGTATTTATGTAATAGTCATTTTCCCACTTTATTATAAATAGAGGGCTTAAGATCACACTAATCGATTAAGTCATTCTACCACAATTGTTTTTCTCAACACCCTGTTAAGGCTGATCACATATATTTTAAACAGGAAACTGAGAATTCCACTATGATGACTTGTTGGTCTTCTCCATGAAGCCTGAGATTTGTAAAACGTTTATACACAAGCAGACTAAAAAGGAAATATGGAATAGTGTCTTTAAGGGATGGTAGAAAGGGTGATTCAACAAAGACTTATCAATTGCGTCAGAAAGTGTCTTTAAGGGATGGTAGAAAGGGTGATTCAACAAAGACTTATCAATTGCGTCAGAAAGTGATCATAATAAAAAAAAGGGCAACTAAAGCATTTCTGAGTAATTACAATACCATCATTGGTCTTTAGGAGTATGATAATTATCAAGAATTCAGGATCTCCAACTAACCAGATGAGGCAAGAGTATATAGAACACTTGAAATGGGGAGGCTTTTGACTTTACTTGGTGGGATTAATCCTGAGCTTAATCCCTAGAAGAGGGGGCACTAGAACCCATTCTATGACAGCTGAAACTTAGTCTCTGGGATACGCATCTGGACTATAAGCTGATCATGATCTTTTTATCATGTGGATACACATCTAGATTATGGGCTTGATTATGATCTTTTTATCATGCGGATATTGCATTACTGGCAATGGCTCATCTTGACTCTGTTTTTCCTACAAAGATAGTGATATACCTCTTATCTCACGAATCTATACTCGCAAGCAAGGCAAGCAAGATACAAGATCTGCTGCACAACAGCCAAGAATGGAAGGAAACAGTTGAGAAATATAGACTGCCTTATAAGAATAAATTTGGGGCCATTCTGTTGAGATACAAACTGCCTTATAGGAATGGATTTGGGGTGATTCTGTTAAGGATTATTATAGGTAAGTATTTGCTATTAGTAAGAGAAGGGAGAGTAGGTTAGAGATACCTTTTGAGTTATCAGGGAAGTAAGGGAGAGGGTGATTGCTCTCGGGTAGTGTAGGTACACCTACTGTTGGTAGTGTGTTCTGTTCCAGTTCATTATTTAACAAAAGTCCTTTATTATTACTACTGCTGTGTGTTGTTCCACCATTGCTAATCTGCTGAATTCGGGGTCTTACCAATTTGGTATCAGAGCCAATCGATTTTAGGGGAATGGTAAAAAGCCAAATGGAACAGAGGGTAGAAGAATTAGAAGTCATTGTTAAGGAGATTCAAGGACAAGTGGGGGCCTTAGCACATCAGATAGAGAAAGGGGAAAAAGCCTATGATGAATTCAGAGAAGAATTGAGGTTTATATTCTTAAAAGAGAAATCAGTCGATTCTCAAACAGCAGAGATGACTGAGATCGAAGGAACACATCGTCACAGTGAAAGAATGAGTGAAACAGAAAAATCAAGAGAATTCTTTCCTAGGCAACTTGAAATGCTAATTTTTCTGGGAGACGACCCTATAGGGTGGATCACAAGAGCAGAAAGGTATTTCGACCTGTACAAATTGAGCAATGGAGCGAAACTTCGAACCGCCACTTTGTGCATTGAAGGAACAGCCGTATGGTGGATACGTTTTCGCAAACTACACCAACCGTTACTCTCATGGAAGGGATTGAAAGAGGCGATGATCCAGCGCTTTAGTTCCGCGCAACTGAAGACTCCTCAAGGGGCGTTGATTATCCACAAGCAAATTGGGTCGTTTGCAGTGTACAAAGATGGGTTTGAGTCTCTTACACCGGCTGCCGGAGCTGTAGAAGAAGAATGGTTGAAAGGAGTATTTCTGGCTGGGTTAAATGAGGACGTGAGAGCTGAGGTTCGTTTATTTGGACCCACTAATTTCGGCCAAATAATGGATCTGGCCCAAGCAGTAGAAGCAAAGAATTGGGCTGGAAAACTTAAGAAATCTTCTTGGGCCCAACCCACGTTATATTAACTTAGGCCCACCTAGCATCAATTATAAAGGAACCAGTACGGTTCAAGGAACCGATACGACTCAAGGGACCGGAATGAACCAGGGACTCAACACCCCGGCTTGACCAACCCAGAAATTTGAACCATCTTCTTCTTCCTCTCAGACTCGATCTGCAACTCCTGCAGCGACGGGAAGCTTTGGACGATCGCGGTGGCTCTCCCAGGAAGAAATTAAAGAAAAAATGGATAGAGGAGTATGCTTCCGGTGCTACACTCCGTATACCAAAGGTCATCGATGTCCCTTGAAGCAACTAAGATTGCTGCTACTACACGATGATGATGAGCCAGATGTTGCAGCGTTGGTAGGAGTGATCAATGGTGAAAATGGAGTAGTTGAAATCAAACCTGTGCTCGAGACGGAACTTTCGCATACTTCTCTGGTAGGAATCGATTCCCCACATACCTTGAAATTGAAAGGACAGATCCACGGCTGCGATGTTATCGTTCTGGTTGACTGTGGCTCAATGCACAATTTCGTTGCGCAGGAGTTGGTGCAGCCTTTGGGATTGGAGGTACAGAAAACAAATTGTCAGGTAGCCTTGGGGGATGGCACGATTAACAAAGGGACTGGAGTTTGTCGACAGGTTCGGATTCACTTGGGCGGTAAGACCTTTGTACAAAATTTTTACCCCTTCAATTTGGGTAGTATTGATATAATCTTGAGTGTAGAATGGTTGTAGACACTAGGGGAGGTAAGAAGTAATTGGCATTTCAGAACCATGAGTTTTGAATGGAACGGACGACCAATAAAACTGTGGGGATCCGACTTTACTGAGACTGGAAACAACATTGAAAAGCGTGTTACAATCCATCCAGGCAGGAGGTGATGGATACTAGCTACAACCTCAACGGCCTGAATGCGATGATATAGAAGGATAAGAGAGTATAGCTATATCGAATTTATCACAAGAATTTGCACAACTATTCGAGGAACCCACAGGATTGCCGCCAAGGAGGAAACATGACCACAGGTTACAGCTAGCCGAGGGAAGTACACCGCCTAATATCTGGCCCTATCGTTACCTACACTCGCAAAAGAACTAGGTCAAAAGGATAGTGCATGAAATGTTAATTGCAGGATTGATACGGCCTAGTGTAAGTCCTTACTCAAGTCCGATATTGTTGGTTCAGAAGAAGGATGGAGGACGGAGATTCTGCGTGGATTATCATGCCCTAAATAAACTTATAGTTCTTGACAAGTTCCCTATTCCCGCGATTGACGAACTGTTGGATGAGTTAGGAGGGGTCACAGTGTTCACCAAACTTGATTTGAAAGCAGGCTATCATCAGATCAGAATGGCGGAAGGTGATTAGGAAAAGACAACTTTTCGTACCCATAACGGGCATTACGAATTCCTTGTGATGCCATTTGGGCTCACGAATGCTCCAGCCACGTTCCAATCACTTATGAATGAGGTATTTCGTGAGCACTTGCGAAGATTTATTGGGGTGTTCTTTGACGATATTTTGGTGTATAGTAGGACCATAGAGGAACATTTGGGTCATTTACAAACCACCTTTACACTCCTAACACAGCACACCCTCGTCGTAAACCAAAAGAAATGCATGTTTGGGGTTGCGACACTGAAATATTTAGGGCACATCATATTTAAAGACGGAGTAGCAGCGGATCCACGGAAAATCAAGTGCATGGCGGAGTGGCCCCAACCAAAAAATCTTAAAGCCCTACAAGGGTTTTTAGGGTTAACCAAGTATTACCGCAGATTTGTTAAAGATTATGGTAAGATTGCCGCTCTGCTCACTAATTTATTGAAGAAAGATGCATTTCTGTGGAGTGACAAAGCAACAACGGCGTTTAACGCCCTGAAGATAGCCATGACGACCGTCCATGTGTTAGTTATGCCCGATTTCACAAAGGAGTTTTGGGTGGAGACTGATGCTTCAGGTTTTGGGCTAGGCGTGGTTTTGATGCAAGATAGCCATCCAATTGCTTACTGGAGTCAGGTGTTGTCACCTTGAGCAAAAACCAAATCCATGTATGAAAAAGAACTAATGACAATAGTGCTCACTATCCAAAAATGGCGTCACTACTTGATGGGGAGACATTTCAAAGTACGAATTGATCAAAAAAGTCTGAAATATTTGTTGGATCAGTGTATTGTGGCTACCGATCAACAGAAGTGGGTCATGAAGCTATTGGGATCTGATTTTAAGATTCTGTATCGTCCAGGCAGCAAGAACAAAGTCGTCGACGCTCTCTCGCAACAGTCAGAGGGTGATATGCAGCTTTTCTCTATCACAACAGCAAACTGGCAGGAAAGTGAGGGTTTAGATGCAGAAGTACACACCTCGGACCGTTACCAGAAGATTATTCAAGCCTTGTTGAAGGGATCCCAAGACTACCCCAGCTATCAGCTTAAACAGGGAACATTACTCTATAAAAATAGGACAGTCATCCCCGAAGGATCCCCATTAATTCCCAAACTACTGTCAGAGTATCATTCTACCCCATTCGTTGGGCATTCAGGGTACCCAAGACTAGAGGCGGGGATACAGTACTGGTGGTAGTTTATCGTCTCTCCAAGTACGCTCCTTTCCTTGCTCTTTTGCACTCTTACTCCGCGAAGGATGTGGCTGTCTCATTCACTAAGGAAGTTATTCAGTTGCATTGGATTTCCTTAATAACTTTTGGATGGAGTTATTCAAATTAACGGGCACCAACCTAAAGTATAGTAGTGCCTACCATCCTCAAACGGATGGCCAAACAGAGGTGGTGAATCGTAGCCTTGAAGTTTACTTACACTGTTTCTGTGCTCGCCAATGGAAGGATTGGATTAATTGGCTTCCTTGGGCGAAGTATTGGTACAACACGACATTTCATTCAACCATCAAAATGACTCCATTCCAAATTGTGTATGGTCGTGATCCACCTTCTCTTTTGCGTTGGGAGGATAGTCGGTTCAAGGTCGATGATGTTGATATGTTCCTTCAGGAGCGAAATCGTGTACTGGATGATCTCAAGTCTAATCTCCGGGTGGCCCAAGATTGAATGCGAGCTTCTACGGATCCTCATTGCTAGGAGGTGCTCTATCAAGTTGGGGAAGTCTTCCTTAAGCTCCAGCCTTATCGTTTCCAGACCCTTGCCAAGCGCCCAAATGAAAAACTCAGTCAGTGTTTTTACGGGCCGTACCAAATCCTGAAGCAAGTGGGACCAGCTGCCTATCGTTTACGGTTGGACAACACATTGCTTCCCAACCCCTTCCCTCATGTTTGCGAGAGAACGGCGAGTTGCAACTCCCACCAGAAAACTTAGTCAGCATTCGCTTCTCGGTTCATGGGGTGCTGGAAGTTCTGATTCAGTGGAAAGGGCTTCCCTCTTATGAGAATACGTGGGAAGATTTTGATGCGTTGCAGTCCAACTTTCCAGACTTTCACCTTGAGGATAAGGTGAAACTGTTGGAGGTGAGTATTGATATACCTCTTATCTCACAAGTCTATACTCACAAGCAAGGAAAGCAAGATACAAGATCTGCTGCACAACAGCCAAGAATGGAAGGAAACAGTTGAGAAATATAGACTGCCTTATAAGAATAAATTTGGGATGATTCTGTTGAGATACAGACTGCCTTATAGGAATGGATTTGGGGTGATTCTGTTAAGGATTATTATAGGTAAGTATTTGCTATTAGTAAGAGAAGGGAGAGTAGGTTAGAGATACGTTTTGAGTTATCAAGGAAGTAAGGGAGAGGGCAATTGCTCTCGGGTAGTGTAGGTACACCTATTGCTGGTAGTGTGTTCTGTTCCAGTTCATTATTTAACAGAAGTCCTTTATTATTACTACTGTTGTGTGTCGTTCCACCATTGCTAATCTGCTGAATTCGGGGTCTTATCACATAGACTCATTCGGCCTCCACCATTTAGGTCTCTACCCCTGCATTTCCTAATGTGTTTTCTTGCTTAGATAATAATAAAGAACTTCAAATAATTTTGCCTTATATTATGACAATCTCCATAGCCTCATTTCCACAAAATTTATACCTTTTTGTAGATCCTCCACATCCTTAGTTCTTTGCCTTTTTCTTGGTCTTAATGGCTAATTGAACCTGATCATCCCACCACCAAGTCTCACTAGTGGAATGATATTTTCCTAGGACAAATCTTTGGCAACCTTCTAAATGTCGTAACCATCTCATTTCACATAGTATTAGTGCCTCCTCAAGGCCCTTGTTTCCTTCTTTGACCACTACATTAGAAAAATATATGAAAACATCTCCTTTTATGCTCCACCATCTCATTTCATGAAAAATAAGGTCACCCTTTTATCATGTGTTGCTTGAATTCTACTAAGAGTTCAACTCTATTAGAGTTTTCATTCATGTAATTTTCTATTTCTTGTTATCCAAGTAAGGGTATTTATGCAAGTGTTCTTTCCACTTTATTATAAATAGAGGGCTTGACCACTTAAAATCACACTGATCAATTCAAGACATTCGACCAAAATCATGTTTCTCAACATGGCATCAGAGCCTAAGTTCGATTAGGGAAGAGAAAGAAGAAAAAGAAGAAAAAGAGAAAAGAAAAATCTTGATCTTTCTCGCTGATGAAGACCTACCTCCACCGTCGCTGCAACTGCTCCGTCAACAAAAACCTCAACCTGCAATTACACCACTGCTGCTGCAACCCAACATCATCTTTTTCACCACCAACTGCTCCAGAAGCCATCGCAGAAACCTATCACCCAACACTCGAACCCATCTCCGCCTTCTTCTATTTTTTATTCTTCTTCTTTTGAAATGAGAAATACTTAAAAACCTATTCAATCCCTTGAATCAACATGGACCAAACCAGCCTAACCCTAGCCGAACCATGTTTTGATTTTTTCTTGCCTAACCAGCAGTTCCATTAGCCGATGTTTCAGGGGCTCCTTTAGTAAATTCGCATGTCTAGGGGCCGATAATAGCCTCGAAGAGTGTTGGGGTAATAAGACAGGGTAAACTCCTTTTGTTAAAACTAATGAAATCTTCCTTCAGATCTCAAAGCACTGTGCATCATTACCAACATTGGGGTATTTTTCATTTGCAACTTTCCAAATCATTGCGGCATGGGGAAGAAGAACATAACTCTCTTCAAAATATTTGGTTTAATGGAATTAATGAGAGAAATCTCATAACCAAGCACTCATTCGATTCCCACTTATCTTGAGTTGTACCAGATAAATATGGCTTGATAGAAGTTCCATGGAGATAGCTAGTCAAACCATGAACATTGACCACTAGAGAAATAAAATGGGACCAATGAAGATAATTTGTCCCATTAAGCTTAGCAGTGGTCATCTGAAGGGGGGGGGGAATCATGATCCCGAGAAACAGAAGAAACGGGAGGATCATTTATGCAAGATGCACCAGAAGAGGCATAGGAGACTATATTGGCCATTGCAGGAACCAAAAAGCAAATTAGGTACTAAGAAAAATTATTTTGGTAAAAGGGAAAATTTTCCAAATGGTCATGGAAGGGATGCAATGGTTATAGGACCAACCACAAATTTTTTTTTTTAATTAATTAATTTATTTATGACATAGGATGCTTAGGGCTGGTTGGCCTTTTGTTCTGGTTCTGGTTTGGGTCAATGGTGTTGTTCCACTATCTTCTTCCTTCGACAAGGAAGAAATAGTTGGGTTCAATGAAGAGAAGTGATGGTTCTATTTAGGTGCGATGAAGAGAAAAGGAAAACGATGGTTGTGACGAAGGAAAAGGAGAAGGTTCTAGTTGAAAGAAGGCAAAGGAAGAAGAAGAGTTGCCGAGTGGTTGCACGTTGCTGGTGGAAGCAGCAGGGTAAGTTGCAAGTTGCAGGCGATGCAAGGAATGGTGCAGGTTGTTGATGGTTCTGAGACTGGTTTTTCTGATTCTTTGATGCTTATGCAATTTTCCCCCCCCCTGTATTTCAGGTTGCAAAAGGCGATGCGTTCAAGTTTCAAGTTGCAGAAGGCAATGGGTTCTGCTATCGGAGGTTGAAGATGGTGGAAAGGTGTGGTGATAGTTAGAAAAAAGTGTTAGGCTAGGGTGATAGAGTTGTAGGTTCAATGGACAAGCAGAGAAGAATGAGTTTTTTCTTTTATTCTTTTCTTCGCTTTGCGATTGAGAGAGAGGATGAAAAAGAGAAATGGTGCTCAGTAATGGATCAGAGTTGGCTCTGATACCATGTTGAAAGAACTGAATGAATACTGCTTTGTATCTGTAGGACACAGCAGGGGATTTATTTATACTTAAAACTTAACAAATATAGAACAAATAAAATCTTCCCAGTGTGGCAATCCTACAAGAAAATAAGATCCCAGCAGCCTACTCCCAATAAGGAAAGAACAAGAAAAGGAAAATAAACTAACTAAAAAGCAATGAAATCAGCAAAATCTCTAGATCTTCTCTAATCAATTCTGACTTACAACAATATTGTTGATTCAATTTTATAAACAAAAAAGTGACCAACCAAGTTTTTTATTTTGTCAACCCAAGCTTACTACTTCCAACCCCAAGTACTGGTATAAGCACAATCTAGTGCTTGAGGTCCAGAACATGACTGCAGTGTAAGAGGTAGTGGAGAAGTTAGAGCCAGATCCTGGTATGCAGGGAATAATCAATGGAGAGTTGAGAACTTATTTCATGGTTTTTTCACCTTCATCTTGCATATATAGTACTTGTACTAGAATGTTGTCAAAACTTGAAACATAGGTATACAAATCATGAATTTGAGGGATGGCTCTAGTAGTTTTGACAAGCTTACTGCAATTACAACTAGGAATAAAGGAGACCCAGGTAAGTAGCTAAGTACCATAAGTCTTAAGTATTAATATTTACTTGCTAAGACCTTAAGGCTAATGAATTCTTACATTTTGTGATGCATCTGACTGGTGAGTGCTTTATGGAACTAGTGCCCCGAATATGAGGAAGATAGCCACTAAAATTATTATGCGAACTCCTTCTAATAAAAGGAGTGGCTTGTGTTTTGAGTTAACCCATTTATGCGATCCCACTCGTTGTATCTATATTTCTGCACATTGGTGGCTTGTTACATTTATAGATTGTGACACTCGTGTCACCTGGGTGTGATTGAACTTTTTCAGTGTTTTCAGCTGTTCCATAAGATAGTTCATACCCAGTTCGATGGCAAGATCAAAGTATTTCGCACCAACAATAGCAAAGAATATGTGGAGCACACTTTTCAGCCATACTCGGCAGATAATGGCATTCTTCATCAGACAAACTGTGTTGATACCACCAACCTAGAATGGAGTGGCTAAACCAAAGAACCGACACCTATTGAAGATCGTCGTGCTCTCATGTTTCCTGCCACATTCCTTCCCTATATTGGAGTGAAGCTGTACTTACACTGCTTATCTTATCAATCTTATGCCCTACTGCATACTTAACTTTAAAGCACCCAAAACTGTCGCTCATGGCATGTACCCTTTTAGTGTTTGGCTGTCTATTAGTTTGGAATCATCAATCTCATGGCAAGCTTGATCCATGAAGTCTATGCTGTATATTTGTGGGTTATTCCTCTTTACCGAAAGGGTTACCACTGCTATCATCCTCCATCATGGAAACTTTTTATTTCTATGGATGTCATCTTTCATGAGTCATTATCCTACTTCAGACAGACACCTCTTCAGGGGAAAAGCACTCTTCGTGGTGAAGATTTCTCTGTTTCTAATTTTCACTAACTTGGATGTTATTCTGACAATCTCAAATGAGGGGAGCAGCCACCTAAGAAGGAAGCAGCTGCCACGCCTTAGAAAACAACTCCTCCTCTGAAGACATACGATCACACGATTCGCAAACAGCAACAAGAGGTCACTACATTAGCACCCTTACCATTACAAGAATCCTATCTACAACCAGAGCTAGGATCTCTATTGCTCCTTCGTCTGGTAAGGGTCTTTCTCTTGAGATACCTATAGCCATTCGAAAGGGAGTTAAGAAATGTACTCACCCTCTATCTCATGTTGTCTCCCTTGATTCCCTTTCACCTTGCCATCACAGTTTTGTGTCTTCGCTTTCTTATATACATATTCCATAGAAATCATAGGAGACTTAACGCAAATCCTAAATGGAAGGAAGCAATGTTGGACGAGATGAAAACATTAGACACTAGAGAAACTTATGAGCTTGTTATTATTCCTCCAGGAAAGAGACCCGTTGGCTACAAGTGCTTTGCAGTAAGAGAAAATAGTGATGGATTTGCAGATCAATACTAAGCCAGATTGGTGGCCAAAGGCTTCATTCAAACATTTGGAATCGACTGTCAGTTGATGTTTGCACCACTTGAAAAATTGAACAGTCTGTGTATTGCTATTATGTGTTGTGATCTTAGGATGGGATCTAGAACAACTAAATGTAATAATGCCTACCTACATAGAGAATCAGAGGAAGTCTATGAAGATTCCCCCTGGTTTTTCTACTGACAAAGCCCGAGGGAAAATATGCAAACCTCAAGGTGCATTACATAGGTTGAAACAATCCCCTCGAGCATGGTTCGGAAGATTCCACAAGGCTATGGTGTCAGGAAGATACAAAGTAATGTTGACCTTATACTATTTATTAAAAGGATTGGTCACACGATAACCATCTTAATTGTCTATGTTGATGATATAGTTGTGACAGGCAATGATGGACACCAAAAAAAAATTCCTGAGGAATGAGTTTGAAATAAAAGATCTAAGAAAGTTAAGGTAATTTCAATTGATTGAAGTTGCTCGTTCTGCTAAAGGTATATTTTTGCATCAGAGAAATTATGTCCAAGGGTTACTATCTGAAACTGGTTCATTGGGTTATCATCCATGTGATACTCCTTCAGAAGCCACTAGTCAACAAAAAGATGGGAAAAATTATTGATAGGGGTAATTATAAAACAACCAGTGGGAAGATTACTCTATCTAATACTAGACCAGAGTCAGCAGACATTGTTGCAGCCATTAGTATGGTTAGTTGATTCATGCACGATACACACTCCACCTACATGGCTGCTGTTATTCACATTCTAGGTCAACTCCGGGTAAGAGCGTTCTTCCATCCCCACATAATTATCTCTGCATTAAGGCCTATACAGATGCTGACTGGGGAGGCTCATATGATCAAAAATCCACCTTGGGGTTTTGCACTTTTATTGGTGGAAACCTAGTTACTTGGAGCAGCAAGAAGCAAAACGTGGTTGCAAGCTCCGTCTAAGCAGAACTTTGAGCTATGGCACACAGGAGTGAGTTGTTAAGGCTACGTGGTCCACTAGAAGACCTAAGTGTTTCAGATCATCTTCCTATGACACTATCGTGATAACAAAGCAGCTATAAGCATTGCCGATAATACAATATAGCATGGTAGGACAAAATATGTGGAGACTCGACAGGCACTGCATTAAAGAAAAGTTAGAAAGTGACATGACTTGTGTGCCCTTTCTAAAGTCCAGGGATCAACTAGCAGATGTCTTCACTAAGGGATTACCTGGACGTATATTCCACCCTATGTTTATCAAGTTGGGCATGTGTGATATCTTTGCTCAACTTGACAGGGAGTGTTGTCAGGGGTAAGTTTAGGGACCGATAATTCCCTCTCCTTTTCTTTATTTTGCGGTTGGACCCTACTTGGATTCAACCTTCTTTGTTCTAGTTTAATTTTGTTTTTATTTCCCTCAGAACCCTATCAGTAATTCCAGTGGGCTGTGAATAAAGCACTAATACTAAGAAGCCTTCTCGTCACAAACAACAACAAAAAAAATAAGTACCTGACAACAGACTAATTAAGTGATCGACAACATACCTCTAGCGTTGCAAGAGACTCTTTAATACTTGAAACTTCCTCTTGCAGCAAACCCATAAAAACCAAAGCCTCTATTCGTTTAAAAGCAAAAGGGATATCAATCAACATTTTAAGGAACCGTTCTGCAGGTCCAAGTTGGGAGATATCACCACTGAACAGCCTGAGCTTCAGTTCTTCATCTACTGTTGGCGCCATCTTCAACAAAGTTTGGAGGAACTCTATTGGAAGCTCATTTCCTAATTTCATCATAAGCACAATTAGTATATCTAACTTTCATGCTAAAGACAATTGCAAACAAGCATTTTGCCACCCAAAAGAACAGGGTTTCATAAAAAGATAGTTTTCATTTCGATCAAATGTTCATTATTTAATACGCAAATACGGTGGGAAGCATTCCCAGTGTTCACATTTCAGTCCTTCCCTTTTTCCCAAATATTGACCAACAATTTGATTTCTACTTTTTTTCTAGTACAAGGATTCAATCTTCCCCAGTTATACACCAATACAAATTTGTTAAACTTTAATTTCAAAAATAAAAAAAAAAATAAATTTAATTGGCCATCATTAAGTATTTTAAAACTTAAATGGATAAATTCCACTTACAGTCGACAAATTCAGGTTGTAACAGTCACTTTACAGCAAATCAGTCACGACAAAAACATTCATTTATACAAATAAGTATATATATAAAAGCCTTGTAACATTGATTCATTTATACAAATAAGTACATATATAAAAGCCTTAAAACATTCATTTACACAAAATAAATAAATAAAGGCCTTAAATAGTGCACAACTCCCTTACAATTAGCAGGGTCTGGGGAAGGTCAAATTTACACAGCCTTACCCTGTTTCCACAGAGGCACCACCAGACTTGAAACCATGACCAAGTGTTCATCAAGTAAACACTTGATCAGCGCATCAAGCACTAACTTTGTTTACACAGTCAATATTGTATTTATAGGGTTCAGGCAACTTGAGTTTCTAATCCACCAACAGAACATATAGATGCCAACCAAGTTCTGCCACATTGCAGGTCAGATCTTTTCAGATTTAGTGAACAACTGGATCCAAGGTCCGACAACCATTATTCCAATAACAAACAAGTAACTAGAGTGCACGCAGCATGCCAATATTTATATTACCAGTAATAGTACACACACTACATGGGAGGATATATAATTGGAAATGGATTTGGCATGTGGTAAATCCAGACTGGGCCCCAGATATTTAACACCCAGAATTGCCACATCATCTTCAACAAGGCAGACTAGGTGCAGCCGTGCAGGCACACAGACATCAATAAATATTGGCTTGAGACAGCTGTCCACAAAACCTTTCACCTTACTTGGAAAGTACCTAAAGAAATGCAATACAGAATACAAATTTATGCTATAATATGGATAATAAAACAGTTTTAAAGACTGATGCTATAGAAATGTATGCAATTGAAAGCAATTAATCCTCCCTAGATATATTATTGCTTCTATAAGAATTGAAGTATTAAATATTCCTTCATTCGTTCGCCAGATCTCTTCGCCATTGATAATATGAAGCAATGGTTGGACTATGGATTCAACATTAACTCCCACACTTTACTGTAAGAGATCGAAAATACTATTCCCTAGTCCAACCAGAGGTTAGATCCCATGGTTGAAGAGAAATTAGGTCCAAAATCAAAATTATATTGGTCAGGGTTCTAATACTACATAATATCATGGTTTTCAAAGCGTCCTCTTAGGTGGTAAGGCGGTTTTTCAACTGCTTTCTTTGACACCGCTTTGTTGACATGCAGTTTTTCAGCCGCTTTTTCACCTAAACGCTACCGCTTTATCGGCTTGTGCGCCTCACTTCCTAAACGCCAAAGTAGTTGCTTTTTTGACATTTTGTACATAATAGTATTTTTTTTAAATCAAATTTTATTCTGCAAAGCCATGTGTGAATTTAATAGTTAGTCATTTAAGAATCGGGAATCAATGAATCATTAAATGGATAAGGCAATTAGTTGGCATCACACTATCATAGAGGTAAGTAAAAAGTAAAATTACTTCTTTCATTTTCATACTTATAACTTGATATGGTTCATAGTCATGTTTTAAGATGCTTGATGAGGTGAACTTATGTTTGTTTTCTTTAGATAATCCTTCACAATTATGATTCTTGAATGTGTTTTTTTTTTCTTTCCCTTTTTTTGGATGAATGTGATTCTTGAATGTTAGATTGGCTTATAATAGAAATTTATCAGTTTAAAAGTAGTTGTACTGAAAAAATTTGACCCAACCGCTTTGGTCGCCTTGCCACCTTAACAACCATGCATAATACTCTTAAGGGTAGAATTGTCTCTAGTATATTATTTTGCAATAATCATGGTATGAAAAATCACTGAAATATCGCCAAAACTTGGCAATACTTCAGTGGGACACGAAATTGAGGGTGAAACCGACATTCCCAAATGTCACCGATAAATCACCAATATTTTGATGATATTTAGCCCCATTGGGCGATATTTCGAGAATAATTCATTTTGTCGGCGATATTGAACAATTTATCTCCTATATATTCCTATTTTCGGTGACAATTCATCTTGTCAAAAATTCGAGAGTTGCTTCCAGAGCTTTTCTATCCTGGTTTTTTGGTGATTCTTGGTATTTTTCCATTGATCTTCGACATTTGGGGTATCCTTACTTGATTCTTGCAGGCTTCGCATCTACAAAGTGGCTTTTCGCTATATTTTTGGAGATCTTCATCTCAAAGGTAACCACTATTCTCCAAGAACACCACTTTAATCTAGGTTTTATTCCAAAATAATATTCCCAGTGTGTTCTTCAAATTAGGCTAGACAATAAAAACCAGCCCAAAATAACCTCAAATACCCCCCGAAACCCAGGGGGCGAAACAACCACTCAAACTATCTCAAATTTCGGAGACATTTCACCGAAATGCTGGCGTTTTGGTGGTTTTGCCAGGTGAAGAAACCTGACATTCACCGAAATTTCATACCTTGGTAATAATCCCACATCAGGAACTACTCTCTTTTGTCTCTCATATTCTTATTATAAATAAAGATTAATTGTGTCTCTCTGACACAAATCAAAAGTTCTCAGACAACTCATACTAGTATTAGAGCCACAAATCTGAGCTATAGGATCTAAGAAACTCTGAGATACCCTACAAGGCATCGTTGCCAACCCTTAACATCATAGTCACCATCACCACCACCCTACCATCCCTTCCATCAGGTCCAAAGGACCATCAACAGCCAATACAAGGTCCCTAGGACCATTGCTAGCCTCTACCAGGTCCTGAGGACCTTTGCCAGCAAATCTTAAGGCCTCTAGGACCTCTCCCCTATTTCCACCAGCTCTACTAACCTACTGCCATCCCTTCATAGCCTTGTCGCAAGGCATCACCTCTCTCCTGCAATCCCTTTAGGGGCCTCATTTACCTTGTTCCTAAACCCTTAAACCTTTTTATAGGCCTTTGCCTTCCTTATTATGTCCTCTTTCCCTTGGTGGGAAGCACGTTTCTCCTACTAAGGGTTCCTTATACCCATTCACAATGTGATTCCTTCTAAATGAAGGATTTATAATTTTGTGGATTAATTACTCATCGAGAACCATGCGATGACTTTTGAATTTATCACCACCACCTATTTTAGTTTGTCTAGATTGGAAAATGCTCCTTACTCGTGAGCATGATTCCTCCCAATTTCATATGACCTCTGTTGAACTCTACGGGACAAATTACCTTTGATGGCCTCACCTTATGGCACTTGCGGTAGGGGCTCATAGTCTAACGGGTCATCTTCATGGTACATCTATAAAACCTTCAACAGTGGGTTTGGCTCAAAACAACAAGTGGGAAACAGATGAGTGTCTTGCTACGTGATTCCCACCCAATTCTACTGAACCTGTCATTGCCTCGAGGTATCTTCTCCTTCCTAATGCTACTATTGTTTGGAAAGTTGCTAAGAACACCTATTCCAAGGTGGGTAACAAGGCCCAATGCTTTGAGATCTGTCAGAAAGTTCACTAGTTACAGCAGAAGGAACTTACTCTTCCCCAATATTATAATATTCAACAAGGGTATTATCAGTCACTTGATTTCTATAGCCGATTCACTCTTACCTGTGCTGCTGATGTTGCTTTATATCAAAAGTGGAAAGACAAGCTCAGAGTTTATGATTTTTTAGCGGGTCAATATTGAATATGATCAGATACGTGCTAACATTCTCTAACAGGAACCTTCCTTGTCCTTGGAGCAAATGTATGCTATGGTAGACACGGGTGACAGCCGCAAAACAGCAATGGTCCATACTAGTATGCTAAAAAGATCTGCCTTACTTGCTCGTACAGGAGGCTATTAGACTTGGACGGGTGAATCTTTTTGTGCTACTATAAAATATGACTGTTGTGGTCGTGAACATCATACAAAGGACTAGTGTTGGAAGTTAGATGGTCGACCACCTAGTTCTCGCAAAGGGGCACAGAATACCAATCGAGGAGGAAATTCCTGAGCTATTGCTAATCAAGCCCATATGGACGACATTAGTGCTCCAACACCCCTTTCTTCAGATGAGCTCCAGCATCTCCATCAGTTGATGACCAGACTTGAAGTGCCTTTTCCATGCCAACTTCTAGTGCCAGTGTTGCCTCTGCCATGGTTAATCCTTCTAAGCATCCACCAACTTCAGGCATGTTGCGATTCATGTGTAATAGAAAAAGGTTAGCATGAATTGTGGAGAACAAGCTAGCAGGTCCTGTTACAGAAAAAGAAAGTTTAGGTGCTATACCAAATTAGAAAGCATAGATTCTGTTGCATATTTTCTGACACACTGAGTCTCATATTGTCTTTCCTCATTGGGACAGATTTAAGACTTTAGAATATTGGTTTTTGTTTTTGGAATGTTCTTAAAATTAGTAGGATGGATTCCTATCAGTTTTTGGATCTGTTTTTAGGCCTGTAAGCTTCAACTTTAAATAAAGCTTCTTGAGGGGAGAGATGACACTACTGCAGAATCGTCTCTGCCTCCTCTTCTTCTTCTCATTATCTTCTCTTCTCTTCTCTTCTGCTTCTCCTTCTCTTTTGTGGCTGCACCTTGGTAGAAGGTCGCGGTTTTGTTACATCACATCAAAGCCTTTATACTGAGCCGTGTGAGTCACCTGCACTTCCATCTTTTGCTATTTTTTCCTTCTGTGTCCGTGTGTGGCAGCAGTAGCCTTAAGTTACAACAGTAATTGTGACGTTTCCCATGAATTAAATTCTAGAAAGACCATTAAGTCTTCTATGTTCATAACCAAGGAAGAAATTTCAGTCAAAAGATGAATTTTGACCCAGGAAAATGCCAAAATTTTTATGTTTCGACCGAAATTTCGGTTGAAATTCGTGATTTTACTGAAGTTTCGAACTTCAGTTTTGGGCCTCATATGGACTCAAATGATCTGGATTCTTGTATACTACCTATTACAAGCACAATAAACACTATGGAACTACTAGTTTACCAAAAAAAAACCATTGAAAATGTAACATCAAGTATATAGTATATATGAGAAGAAGCGAGAATATCACCAATTACAAGTCTACTCTATTCCATGTCTCCCTCTTCCCTCTGCACCCCATACAAATGACAATACAAGTCGCATGATGTTTGCGCCATATAGTTGTCGATGTAGTCGGCAACTGCAGCTCTATATGTGGCCTCATCCACATGCCTAAGATGTCCTCATCGTAGGAATTTGTGAATCTTTGAATAAGGAACTAGCTCTACTGCATATGGAAAGGCTGGTGGTGACTGTGGTATAGAGTGGAAGATCTGCTCAACAAATGAAGAAACAACCTGGTCTTCAACAAGGGTAGGGAAACCATAAGCTATATATTGACAATAAGGTTCCAGTGGCTAACTCTGACAGGTGACAGTGGGAGGGACACCAGAAGCTCCACAAGCTCTATGACCACAAGGCTCCACTGGTGGTTGACCCTAAGTCTAATAGCCCGGAGGGACACCATAAGGTCCATAACCATAACCCCCATAAGACGACCCAGTAGAACCAATACTCTCCCCGGTAGTATCATATGAGGACTCTACAAGCGTATGCCATCTGGATCCTCTGGAGGTGGAGTTTCTGAAATCATCTATGCTCACCAATCTCATAGATCCCACCAAGCTCTCTACATCAACCGGATGGTAAGACCTATATGATGGTGTGTCCTCCATGCTATACCCGTGTTGTCTCCCTTTCCCTTTCCTCGAATATGTCGAGGAAACATTTTTGCCTCAAGATGCAACTCCACTATAGTCTAAATCTTGTGTCCCATGGCTGAACTAACTCTCAAATGTGAATCTCGGTGGTCATCCTCCCCCTCCCTGACTCTTCACATACTGTTGGTGGTTTGTCCTTAAGATCAGCTGAATCCTGACATGAGGTCCAACACCCTCCTTATCCCCTCCATCATCATCATCATTGTCGTCGTCATCAGAGGGTGCCTAAGTCGCAACATCCTTAGTGTCGAACCAGGCAATCAAACTCACTCTGATTGGATGCACTAGGGTGTGGCACGAAGGGACAGGCAAGCACTGAATGTGCACTCCCCTTCTGGGCCATTAAGTTTGCCACATCAACCCCCATCTCCTCTATAATTTGTCTACTGGGACAACATCCCTCCTCATCCAGCAAGGGCTCTTCATTGTCCCTGATTCAGTCAACTATTGGGTTATCATCATCCTTCATCTCAAATATGTCAACCAACTCGATATTGTTACTCTCTGTGTCCATCCTCTGTCTAATATGATCCTCCCTCAGTCTCATTTATAGTGTAGGTAAACGAGGTCCTCTAAATGCTTCACACCCAATTGGTTGTGCGTCTTTGAGTGGATGAGGCTGAAGGTGCTCCAATTTTGCTCACAACTAGTGGCAGAACATGTCTGGGAGAGTACTTTGCTTGCAATCTTACTCAAATGGGGTGAGTCATGTCCAAATTGCAACCACCATTCAGCTGCAACAAACATAGACTCATAAGTCATTTCAATACTTAAATAACTAAGTTAAAGATAGAGTATTATTTAGTAATTAAATATATAATGAATTAACTTACCCCCAGGGGCGGATTCCCATCCCGATACAGCCACAAACCGACTAAAGCTCCCAATGGCATCCCTAAATGCCTTTATCTAATATATAAAGAAAGAAAAAAAGAAATGATCCCCGCCCTATGTTCATTAGTGCAAACTTTAATGATAGGGAAGCGGAAGAGATGAAACAACTATGTTGAGAGTATCGAGACGTCTTCGTGTGGGACTATTCTGAAATGCCAGGGTTGGGCCCTCAAGTGGCCAAACGAAAGGAGAGCGGACGGCTAAGCAAATCCTAGTTAATGCATGGAGAACGGCTAGGCAAGCCCGTCAAGGTAGAACAGGGACATGGTGTAGAAGCAGTGGAAAAGAGATAGAAGTCGATAACGGAGGCAAACCAAGTTAATACTTAATAACTTAGCATACAACTATAAATTGTGAATGTCAAATCACTATCTCACCTCCATAAGGATTATTATTTGTTTAGATGGATCCAGTTCTAACCTCTCCACTATAGTTTGGACAGCATCCATCAAATCTTGCATCATCCTAAGATTGTCTTTGTAATGGTACTTGGGATTTAAATAGTATGTTGTGCAAGAAAAAGCAAAGATAAAAGGGAATAATCAATTTAATAGTATGATATATTGATAATAAACTGAAATTTAAATTGATTCCTAGACTTATCAACTCACCGTCCTTATGCAATGGATGCTGCAACATAGACTCCCATCTAACTTGGATTATGTCAAGGATTCTCTTGTTGCCCTGTGGGTAGACTAGAGCAACTTATTGCTTCATCCTATCTACTGCAGCCCATATGTGTGGTAAAGTAGGTCTTCCCTACTGATCTACCATCCTCAACACATGCATCACAAGTTCAAGCATCTTCATCATTGTCCTCATATTATTCTAGAAACTGTCATCGAGTATGGTCAACCATGCTCTCCTTCCTCCAACGGATGAAGAACCCTCCCAGTTAAACCATTGCTCTGATGCAAACATGCTCCTAAGGCCAGTCTTCCTACTCTCAAGGCTTTATAGTGCTATCCAATTGGTAGAAAATCTAGTTGTGCCTGGCTTACTAAGTCACTTTGACACTTGTCCCTTATTATCTTAAAGCATAGGTGTGGTTATAGATGAAGGTGCCAACTTGTCGGGCTTGCTCCACGATCTTCTTCACAAGCTTGACCTTTCTTATGTTCTTTAGCATTAAGTCAATGCAGTGAGCAGCACATGAAGTCCAAAAGAGCTAGTATTTGTCCATCAAGACATTAATTCAAAGTCGTAAAGTGTACATATAATGTAAATATGTTATATATGTATTTAAAAATGAAAATTAGTACTAAAAGTAAAAGCATGTTTGATACCCGGGGTCCCCTGCATCTTCAACCAAGTTTTATTGTAGTTGGAGCCATTATCAGTCACAATTTGGATCACATTCTCCATTCCAACCTCCTTCACCACTTGCTTTAATAATTTATAAATATATTTTGAAACCTTCTTCTCATCTGGATGCATCTATTGACTTGAGGAACACTATCCTCCCATCAAAATTTAACATGAAATCGATGATAGACTGTCTAGTAGGACTAGTCCAACCATCAATCATCATAACCAGTCCATAATAAGCACACATGGGGTTTAACCCATTAATATACTCATTCAAGACCTCTTTATGCTTAGGCAAATAAACATTATATATCTCATCTGGAGAGGGCCGTTGTACACCACTCCCAGCCCTTCCTATCTCCTCAATCATATCCCTATAGTAGGGCCCTTGCGCTATATGCTCTGGAATACTATGGTACATATCCCATTTGGAAAAAGCCATCCCACTTCTCCTTCACACTTAGCACTTCAATTTTCTCTGCATGTGCTCAAGCCTCCTAAATAGGGTCGGATCATTACGGAAAATCTCAAGATCTGGATCTGTAGGATGTGCTAATAAAGCTTGACTCCTTGTTGGGGCCTATAGAATAGGCCGATAGGAATCTCCTCCCTCACACTCTGACTCCTCATAGGGACTTGGGAGTTGTGTGTGCCTCCCATACCTGCTGACTCTCTAGGGGACCCACAACCCATAGCCCTCTATTGCTTCCTTATGGTCAACCCTCGCCTACTCCCTACTCATCATCATCACCCTCCTGATCTGTTCAAACTCTGGGTCAGGGTCACATCCATAATCTCCTAGCTCCTCTGGATCAAAATCCTACTCTCCTGCCTCTGGAAGGTCATCTAAGTATGTATCCTTGAACTCCTCCCTCTGTGTTATCTTCTCTTTCCCCTTTTGCTTTCCCTAGCCAAGTATGAGGCCATTGCCTTATTGACCTCAGAGGGCACCTTTTGGCATCCTACTACATCCATGTTTCCCCTAGCTAGATGTACCTTCAGTCTAGTGGCCCCACCTCCTCCTATTTGTTTATTGCAATAATTACACTCATTCTTCTTCCTATCAGCTGTCAATCGCCTCCTGTGTTGCCAAGGGTTTGTCTGACATCTTCAAAAAATAGTGCCTAATACAAGAAATACACACTAAGTATCTTAAAAAATAACTCCATAATTTGCTCCAAAAATTACATGCATGCTCCTAATAATAATGCCCTACTTTTAAATATAAAAAAAAAATTAGTAAAATAAGTATTTTTTAATATCTAAATAATTTAAAAATATATATAAAAAACACACTAATTATCTTAAAAAATCTCCACAACATGCTTCAAAAATTGCATACATGCTTCCACTAATACTCCTATTTTTAAATATAAAAGAGAAATTAATTAGTATTTTTTTTAATATTAAAACATTTTTAAATTATTTAAATATATTTCAAATAATAAAAATAGATAATTAACAACAAAAAATTTGATTCAACACCATCATAGCAATATGGTGTCTAACATACATTAACTTGAAGCTCATACATATACATTTTTAGCAATATATATAACTTACAAAATAATTTTTAATAATAGAAAAATAAAAATAAAAAATACTAGGAAGAACCAAAAATTCATAGATCAACACTGTAGACTAGTCATACTTTAATTTGAAAGCAATCTAAGTTGATTTGAGTCATGAACAAAACAAAAAGAAAAAAAATGGAGAACTTTGTTAGCTCACCTTATTTGAGTCTAAAAAATCCAACAATGGAGGAGCAAGCATTCAAAAGGAAGGCAGAGGAGTTGCTTAAATGAGATGAAATGGGGTAGAAAAGAGAAATTAGAAAAAAGTTGAAAAAAACTCGAAATTTCGGGTGGCAGAAAGTCACAAAACTGGCAGAACATGTGTTATTTCATAGATTTCGCTCGAAAATGGGGACTTTTATAACATAAGGTGTATTGTTTCGGCCCAATATGAAATTTTGTGTCATTTCGACCGAAATTTTGTATCATTTTTGTTGAAACATATAACTTTTCCAAAATATTTTTTATATTCAACTAAAATTTCTCCCATGTTCATAACTAGTATTGTAAGTCTCCACCATGGTTGATCCTTCAAAGACTCTATCCAAGGAAGGTATATCCTTCAAAATCACAAGTATTAAGTTGAAGGGAGCCAAAAATCATTTTCCTTCGGCAAAGGCATACACATTTATCCATGCCCAAGGAAAATCAAAGTACTTGAAAAAAGATTGTTCCGCTATTAATTCGTTCCACACATCAAATGTGGACTCGTGGAAATGTTTTGGTTAAGGTATGGATTTGGAATGGTGTTGATTCTTCTATTGCGAATAACATTATGTTTTATGACACATCCAAGTAGATATGAGAGGACTTACACGATTCCTTTGGTTTAAAAAAAAAAATTGCATTTATTTCCTATATGACCGAATGTTCAGTTACTCTCAAAATGGCCGCCCATTGATGGAGTATATAGTAAAGTTAAAGGATTAGTTGAAGAGTTGCAGCAACATCAGCCTCTTACCACTAATCTTGAAACTTAAAGACATAAGGGCTGAATTCTATACTTTAAAATTCATGTCTTGTCTAGACCCTAAGTTTTCTATAAGTAAAAGTCAATTTTTAACATCCAAAAAAGTTCCTACTTTGAGTTATGCCTTTTACAGACTATTACGTATTATTGGACAGAAAAGCCCCAAGGAAGCAAGAAAAATGCAGCAATGATTGTGGTCATGACTGTGGCTCCTATAGTCCTATCCATCACATGCAAGGGGTAATTGCCAAGGAAGAGGAAGGCGAGGAGGTCGTACTCATCATCCAAATTTATCCAAGGGCAATAGGTTTTGTTCTTACTGTGGCAAACAAAATCGCACTAAAGACAGTTGTTGGAATAAACAGGGTTGTCCTGAGTGGACAAAGAATTATGTTAATATAACAGCATCCACTAGAGAAAACACCACTGAACTCATCTGGGTCTGCTCTTGTGGCGCCTACAAGCTCCTCATCTCCTAATGTTGACCTCAATCAAATCCTAAATTGCCTACAACAGTCAGAGCAAAGCAAAGTGCATCCACTTTCAATCATGCCCAAACACATATATCTACGAAGTCTTATGCTTCAGATTCCTGAATTGTAGACTCTAGGTTATCCGAACATATGACAAGTATTTCATCTCTATTTTCGAATTTTTATGAGTTTCCTAATCCTACTCCTACTCCTATTATTATGTCTAATGGTGAAACCGTGAAAAGTCTGCCACTGTCAATAATGGAAGTGTTTCTCCTTTACCAAATTTGAACCTTTTCATCTGTCTTATTTATTCCCAAATTTCTAGTGAATCTCATAAGTTGTATTGCCAAAGCCTTACCAGTTTTTGTATTGTTCTTTCCGTCCTTTTTAGAATTTCAGGATCTTTAGACCAAAAGAAGGATTGTTGGACCATTTGACCGATTTTTATTCTTCTGCTGCGAAGGCGTACAGTGTGTCTCCCGATAGGATTAGGTTAGTAGTACCTAATTACAAGGATGCTACTTCAATTGCATGTGAGTTATATAAACATCGTAGGACAAATTTTCCTGCTACAACTAAACCTAGAAATACAAGTTTGTTTTAGTTCATTCTGATATTTGGGGGCCTTGTTGCATTCCCAATCTATTTGGTTTTCAGTACTTTGTTATTTTTGTAGATGACTTTTCCAGATTTAACCGATTATTTTTATTAAAGGATCGAAGTGTTTTAAAATAATTACAGAAATTTTGTTGAAATTTCTACTAAATTTAATAAGTGTCAGTTTTCCGTACTGATCATGCTTTGGAGTAAATATAAAATGCAAATTTTTATTTATGTTCTGTTAAAGGCATTCTTCACCAAGCTAGTTACTCATACACACCATGAAAAAATGGTGTAGCCATGCAAAAACATGGACATTTGTTAGAAGAAGGAAGGTCCCTTATGTCACATATGAGTGTACCCAAACAATATTGGTGTGATGCAATACCTACAACTTCTTTGATAAATCGAACGCCATCCTCAATTTCGCAAGATGAGATACCATTTTGAGTTGTTTATCCAAAGACACCTGTATTCTCTATCCCACCAAAGGTTTTTAGTTGTGTATGTCTTACACACGTTTTACCTCAATCAAAAGACAAGTTTTCTACCAAGGCTCATAAGTGTATTTTTCTAGGTTATTCTCAATACCAAAAATGATACAAAGTTTTTGACCCTTTAACCAAGCGTCAATTTATCATAGCTGACGTTGCTTTCTTTGAGTATACCTAGTATTATAATCCTGATCAATTGTCTGAAGTTGATAAGTTTGACACCCCCTTTGCCTGTGGTGATGCCCTTTCTCACTGAGACACCTGCATCGGAGGAGTTGCCTGATAAAGAACTAGATTGTGATGCTCCTGAAGAACTACTTGTATTTCCTAGTCCAAATGAGGTGCCAGTTCAATTTCCATATGTGCAAGTCTGTCATCGGCGGAACAAAAATACAGTCCAGATGGTACATTAGTTGACATCACTTCTACTACAGATCCACCTCCAACGTCTGATAATCCTGATGATCTTCCGATTGCTTTAAGGAAAGGTAAACATTCTTATTCCCAACGGTAAGATGTTATGTATCTTATTTCTCATTATGTTACTACCCTTCACTTGCCTATTCATTATCGTAGCCTTAGCACATCTCTTTCTTCCATTACTGTTCCAACCACATACTCTGTGGCTCTCTTTGAGGGTTGAAAAGTTGCAATGGAGTCTGAAATTAGGGCTTTACATTCTAGAAATGCTTGAACTCTAGTGGATTCTCCTACAAGTGAGGACCACGTTAGATGTAGTTGGGTATTTGTGATTAAACATAAGTTTGATGGATGGGTGGGGACCACCTAAAAGCGCAATTGGTTCCAAAGAGGTATATTCAAACTTATGGTGTAGATTTTTTTGAAACCTTCTCTCACGTAGCCCGTTTGAATTTAGTGAGAATTTTATTATCATTGGCAACCAACTTAGGTTGGCCTCTTCATCAATTAGATGTTCAAAATGACTTTTTGTATGGAGATTTAGCTGAAGAAGTGTATATGGAGCAACCTCCTAGCTTTGTTGCTAAAGGGAGGAATTCTACTCAAGTACATCGACCTCACAAGTCAATCCATGGACTGAAACAGCCCTCAAGAGCATGGTTTGAAAAGTTCATTTCAGTACTATCTAAGGTGGGATCTTCCCAGTGTTATCCAGATCATTCTATCTTTGTAAGAAAGAGAGAGTCTGGAATTACTAATTGTTTATGTGGATGACATCATTGTTTTTGGAAGTCATAATCTTAATGTATTTTATTGCCAACAGCGGCTAACTTAGGGTGGCTTCTTCATCAGTTGTACATCAAAAATGTCTTTCTGTATGGAGATTTGGCTTAAGTGTAAAAGGAGCAACCTCCTAGTTAGTTGCTCAGGGGGAAGTTCTACTGAAGTATGTCGACTTCACAATCAATTTGTTGATTGAAACAGTCCTCAAGACTGAAAAGTCAGTTCAATACTAATTGAAGTAGGATTTTCCTAGCGTTATTCAGATCATTATGTCTTTCTATGAAAGACAGAGTCTAGAATTGTGTTACTAATTTTTATGTGGATGAGATAAATTTTTCTCGGAGTGATAACCAGGCATTGATGAAGTAAAGAAATTTTTAACTACTCAGATCCAGATAAAGGACTTGGGTTATTTGCATTATTTGCTTGGAATTGAAATTCTTCAAAGCATTTATGGGATTAGCCTCTCTCAGTGAAAGAATATGCTAGACTTGCTGACTGAAACTGGTATGTGTAGGATTCTACTAGGAGTCCAATTAGAGTTTGTATAGGAGTTAAATTAGAGTTTGCATTCATGTAAAATTCTATTCCTTGTAACAGTCTACTTTCCACTTAATTATAAATAGAGGGCTTGAGATCATGGATCAATAAGCCATTCTACTACAATCATTTCTTTCAACATGGCATTAGAGCCTAAGTTCGATTAGGATGTTCTTCTATTTTTTTTCTCTTTCTTCAAACCCATAAACCCACAGCAGATGATTTTTTTCCTCCAAAACCCTTCGCAGTTTTTTCTTGTTCTTCTACAACCTAATTCTGCAACCATCGTTTGGCAGAAATTTTTTCCCTTTTCAAACCCATCGCACCGCTGCACTATTGTTTCAGTTCCACCTCGAAGACCAGAGAAGAAAAAAAAGGGAAAGAAGAAGAGAAGAAGAACCACAGCCTGCTGCTGCTTCTTGCGATTAGGAAAACAGAATTGCAGGCCACAACCTGCTGCTGCTTCTTGCGATTAGGAAAACAGAATCGCAGGTGCCTGCTTCTGCTTTTTGCGATTAGGAAAACAGAATCACAGGTGGCTGCTGCTGCTGCTTCAGCTAGAGATTGCATCGATCGCAAACCCTCGCAAATCCATCGCAACCAATTTCTTTCTCTTCACTACAGTGGGCTCGACCAAGAAGAAAAGGAAAGAAGAAGAGAAGCCACCATCGCCATCTCCTTCACCTTAGCTGCTGCTGCATCAACTTCCTAATCGTGCGCAACACAAATCTTTGATTTTTCAGGTGTTTGGAAGAAGATATCGATTGTTATTGATTTATTTGGTTGGTTTTTGGGTTCAACTTCTGGTTTGGTTTTTTAGTTCATTGTTTGGTTCAATTATTGGTTCATTGTCCAAAATAGACTAGATTAGAACCATATTTTTCCTTCTTTTTTGTCTCTGGTTCTATTAGACCAGACCAGATTTTTTCTCTGGTTCAAAAAAAAAAAAAAAAAAAAGGGAAAAAGGGAAAAAGGAGATTTGATCATATCATTGTTTGGCTATTGCATTCTGCGACGTTTTAGTTTTTTTTCAAAAGGTGAAGACTGAAGAACTACAGACAATTTTTTCAACATGGCAACTATCGATGGTACTACTGCTCCCACCGGCCCTGAACATTACCCCACTCTTCATCCTCTTTCGGTAAGATTTGATGGGACAAATTATTTGATTTGGTCCCGATCTGCTTACTTGATTATTGCTGGAAGAGGACTTGTTGGATACATTACGGGCACCACTATCAAACCTACTACCACAGGTGTTTCACAGGATAAATGGATCTCGAATGACTCTCTTATTATGTCATTTCTTTTGAATTCCATGATTCCAAATATTGCCCTTGGATATCTATTACTTGATACTGCTGCCCAATTTTGGAAGGCTACTACTGAAACATATGGACAGTTGGGGAATGATGCACAGGTTTATGGGCTATGAAAGAAGCTTCATGAGACTACCTAAAAGGAACTGACTGTGGCCCACTATTATGCTGAGTTGCGATCTCTTTGGCAAGAGTTGGATCGTTATGGGGATTATCACCCCACTAATCCAGATGATGTGGCAACTTATAAGAAGCACATTGATAAGATTCGAGTATATGACTTCTTGGCAGGTTTGAACGTGGAGTACGATCAGATCAGAGTACAAGTCTTAAGTTGTTCTCCCTTTTCTACACTAAAACAGTCTTATGCTCTTGTTTAGTGTGAGGAAAGTCGTCGATTAGCCATGCTTCATACTCCTATTATGGAGAAATCAGCTTTACAGTCTGTTCGCACTAAATCTAATCCGGCTAAAGAGATTGTCAAGTGTGAGCACTGTCACAAACCATATCATACCAAGGAAAATTGTTGGAAACTGCATGGGAAGCCTGCTGATTTTAAGCAAAAACGAGCACAAAGAAAGGGAAAACCAAAGGCTAATCTTTCTGAGACAATTCCCTCTGCAGACATTGGTTTTTCACAGGAAGAGTTTGCTACTTTGCGACGTATTATGCAGTCTTCTATTGCCGGTACAGCCTCGACCACTGCTTCCTCTACTACCCATACCAACTCCTACCTTGCTACTTCAAGTAAAACTTTTACAGGCTTTCAAGCTTCTTCAATTTCTACTCCTTGGATTATTGATACAGGAGCCACAGATCATATGACAGGTTTATCCACCTCTTTCTTACAATATTCTCCAACTTCTGGAAAGGAAAAAGTTCGAATTGCGGATGGTTCCTATTCTTCCATTGCTGGAAAAGGGACCATTCAACATTCTCCATCACTTTTTTTTGTCTAAAGTTTTACATGTTCCCTCTTTCTCTACTAACTTTCTCTCTATCAGTAGTCTCACACATGACTTGAATTGTAAAGTGATTTTTTTCCCATCTTATTGTGTCTTCCAGGATCTGGTCATGGGGAAGGAGATTGGACGTGGTAAACTAGACAATGGACTTTATTTGCTCGAGCCGATTGGAGAATCTACGTCTGCTTTGACTACATCTTCTAATCCGGTCCATTCGGTAATATCAAACCTTCATCAGTGGCACCGTAGGCAAGGTCACCCCCTCTAGGAACTCTTAAGAAAATATTTCCTAATTTGGTTTCTTCTTGTAATGAGGATAATTTTTTTTGTGAAGCCTGCATTTTTGCGAAGCAGACTCGTTCTACTTATTTACCTTCTCTTCATAATAGAAAATCTATTCCTTTTATGCTAATTCATACTGATGTGTGGGGTCCCTGCCGACGTGTGTCTATTATTAGCCATAGGTACTTTGTTACTTTTATTGATTGTCACTCTCGTTTTACAAAGATTTATCTTTTAAAACAAAAAAATGAGGTTTTCTGATGTATTCATGATTTTCATAATATGATTAAAACTCAGTTCAATGCCACTATGAAGATCCTTCGCAGTGACAATGACACAAAGTATATTGATGGTGAATTTCAAAGATATCTCTCTGACTCTGACATAATACATCAAACCAGTTGCGTTGATATGGCTGCCCAAAATGGGGTTGCCGAAAAGAAGAATTGGCATCTCTTAAAGATAGCCCGTTCCATTATGATTGCTATGAATGTACCTGACCAATACTGGAGTGATGCTATACTCACTGCTTCTTACCTTCTGAATAGGATGCCCAGTAGAACTTGGTTTTAAATGTCCTAATGAGATTCTTCAGGGAGCCTCTTCTTTTGTTATTCCCCCAAAGGTTTTTGAATGCGTGTGTTATGCCAGAATCATAGCCCACCAAAGTAAGCTGGCTCCCCGCGGCCTACGCTACATATCTTTGGGGTATTCTGCTACTCAGAAAGGGTACAAATGTTATCATCCTCCCTCCAGGAAAACACTTGTATCCATATATGTACTTTTTCATGAGTTTTGCCCTTAATATACACCTCTCCAAGGGGAGAGTCTTAGAGGAGAGGTGTTCTTTCCGACTCTAGATCTTCCCATCACACACCAACACAACTTAAGAGTCCTAAAAGAGTTTCCTGACCAAGGGGAGACTTCGGCCAGTATACCAGAGGACTCTAATCATCCCCCTTCGATTTCTGAACCATGTGAAGAACCTAGCCAGGGGGAGACCACTCCTGTGAGACACACTGTTGGGGTCTTTCAAAACCAGATTGACCAGAATAAGGAGGTGCAGACTTATCGGAGGAAGAAATACAACCGGCTAAAGCGGTGGAGAAAGGTGATACGTTACCACTTCGGTCTCCCGCTCCGTAATCGATTCTCACGAGGTATCTTCTTCCGATCTTCCTATTGCTGTTAGAAAAGGGGTCAGATCTTGTACTCAACATCCCATAGCTAAATATGTTTCTTATAACTCTTTGTCTGACTCCTACCGTGCTTTTATATCCTCTTTGTCATCTGTATCTATTCCTAAAAGTTGGTAGGAAGCCTATGTTGATAAGAGATGGAAGGCAGCTATGGTAGAGGAAATGCAGACAATGAAGAAAAATGACACTTGGGAGCTGGTTACACTTCCTCCAGGAAAAAAAACAGTGGGCTGCAAATGGGTATTTGTGGTTAAACAAAATATGGATGGATCAGTCAACAAGTTGAAAGCTAGACTAGTTGCAAAGGGGTTTACCTAGACCTATGGGATTGATTATAAGGAGACCTTTGCCCCTGTTGCAAAACTAAATCACCAACAAAGTTCATTGTCCGTAGTCGTGAACAAACACTAGAACTTGCACCAACTAGACGTAAAGAATGCCTTCTTACATGGGGAGTTATCAGAAGAGGTCTATATGGAAATTCCACATGGTTTTTCCGATGACAATACTGCAGGGAAAGTCTGTCGGTTGAAGAGGTCAATATATGGATTAAAACAGTCTCTTAGATGCTGGTTTGGACGCCTTTTGAAGGCAATGACTTCTATTGGGTACAAGCAAAGCAATACTGATCATACACTATTTGTCAAGAAGTCAGGTACTAACATCACACTTCTCATTGTTTATGTAGACGATATTGTCATCACAGAGAATGATGGTGAAGAAATTCAAAAGTT